>NW_009943096.1:0-18331 GCF_000696875.1 Nestor notabilis | reverse complement strand
CCTGAGGGACACCACTCGTTACTGGTCTCCTTGTGGACACTGAACTTTTGACCACAACTATTTGTCTGCGGCCATCCAGCCAGTTCTTTATCCACTGAGTGGTCCATCCACCAAATTGTTGTCTCTCCAATTTAGAGACAAGGATGTTGTGTGGGACAGTGTCGAATGCCTTGCACAAGTCCAGGTAGATGACCTCAAGTGCTCTGCCGCTTGTGAAATACACCAGTTTTTCAGAGATTTAAACTTATACAGGGGAAGTTTAGATTAGATATAAGGAAAAAGTTCTTTACAGTAAGGCTGGTCATGCACTGGAATGGGTCACCCAAGAAAGTTGTTAATGCTCCAACCATGGCAGTGTTCAAGGCCAGGTTGGACAGAGCCTTGGGTGACATAGTATAGTGCAAGGTGTCCCTGCTCATGGCAGGGGAGTTGGAACTAGATGATCTTAAAGTCCTTTCTAACCCAAACCATTCTATGATTCTATGATTGAGAAGACAAGAAGGAAATGGGGCAAGAAGGCTAGGAGGCAACCATGGTTGGATAAGGAACTGCTGAGGAAATTTAGAAGGAAAAAAGAAGCTTATAGAAGGTGGAAGCAAAGACAGGCAGCCTGTGAAGAATACAGGGGTATTGTCTAGGTAGCTAGGGATCAGGTCAGGAAAGCTGAGGCCCAGTTAGAACTGAGTCTGGCCAGGGATGTCAGACATAACAGGAAAGGCTTCTATACATATGTTTCTAACAAAAGTCACTTGGATTATTGTGTACAATTCTGGCGTCCTCAACCTAAGAAGGATATGGAGCTGTTGGAGCAAATCCAGAGTTGGTCCATGAGGATAATAAGGGGGATGAAGCACCTCCCATAGGAAGACAGGCTAAGAAATCTGGGGCTGTTCAGTCTCAAAAACAAAAATCCTAGTGAGAGCAGTGAACACTCTTAAGGTTTTTAAATCTTAAAATATAAACGTTATTTATTTAATTAGGGCACAAAAATATAAAAATCCTTATTATAAACTGGACTTGCCAAGATAGAGAACATAGGATTTTTCAAAAAAATAAATGTGTACAGTTCATTACATTTAATTTACTGCTAGAATATGTTCTCTTAATGCAGAAACCAAATTAGTGCTGATAGGACAGGGTTCTATTCCCCTTATTCCTAGCTGAGATAGGCATAAAATGCTTTTATCTTGGTTGTCTTTCTGGCAGTATCTGAAAAACCACACTAAAATGACAAAGAGATTTGATCAGAAAATCACTAATACTTTTTCTGTTGTTTGATGATGATTTCTTGTTATATTCATTCTATCTGCAATTTTCTACCTGTCAGGACCCGTTTGTCAATTAATATGATAAGAAACCCAATATTTGGTCAGATAAAGCAGTATGTATTTAAATACAAAGACAAGGTAATAAGTTTAAAGGAATGCTGTGTGACATTATTCAGCAATGTTTCCAGTTAGATGAAAGGTCTTCCCTGTAAAATTCTGAGATTTAGAGTTTTATTCTTTTATCTGAGAAAGAATTAACTTTGTTTCAGTATTTGTTACTGGTTTATGTATTAAAATCGATGAAAAATATAGATCCAAATATGAGAATCTGAAGATAAAGGTTTCAGGTTTTGCACTGACTATTCAGAACAAAGGTTTGAACCTTTGCTTCCATGTCTCATGTAAATTGCCTAATGCTAGAGTCCTTTCTGATGTCCTTTAATACATAACATAATAGAATTTGCTTGTTTTGCAATGACGATATCATATTCCTCTCTAACACAGACATGAAATGATAGATCTTTTAAAATGCAAAATAGAGCTTGAATATAAAAGTTAAGCTCTGCTCTTTCTGGTTCAAGCATTACCACTGCGATAAAGATTTGACGTTTGGAACTGTTATAATTGTGTTGATGATACATGAACGAAAAAAGAATCCCTGCTCTCAGTCACTTATATATTCTTTCTACAATGCCAATAGAAGCAAAAAAAGAGTAATGAAAATTCATCTTTGCCATCGTAGGAAGCCTATGAGATCTAAATTTCACAGAATGCAGTAATGTTGACTAAGAAGATTTCAGTTTTACAAATCTGTTTCTCTGTTCATAACTGGTCTTTAAAATATATCCAGAGGGAAATTCCATTATCTGTTCAAAAATAAGAGCAGAAGTGTGAAAACTCACAGGAAGCATCTCAAGGTTACATACGTTACCAAAAAATTAACTTCTCAGTTAAGCTTTCACAGATTTTCTAATAAAAAGTTTGTAACGCTACAGCCAGCATTTATTTCATTCTGTCGGCAGTACAACACACAAAGCAATGAATGTTATTTTCAGAGCCATCTCTGCAAGGTTCACAATCTGTTGTATCTTTATGAACTATTTTGTGTTCCCACATACATGGAAACCAACAATAAATAAACTGTTTTTCTAGCTCTAAATACATTGCCTTTCCTGTTGGATATAACCCTCACAATTTCTGGTTGCATCTCCTAATTTCCTACAATACACATTAACTAGAAAACCACTGATTTCACTCAGAAGCACCAAAATATGTTTTCCCTTAAGCACTGGAAGAAACTGTCACTTGTCCTTCAAATACTTTATGACTACCCATTCATTTTCATGGAAGTTTATCTTTATTTCTCTTTATATAATCCTGGGTAGATTTAGATAAGGTATTAGGCAGAAGTTATTTACTCTGAGGGTGGTGAGGCACAGGAATAGATTGCCCAGAGAAGTTGTGTTTGCCCCATCACTGGAAGTGGGGGCAGGTTGGATGGGGCCCTGAGCAACCTGGTCTAGTGAAAGATGTCCCTGCCCATGGCAGGGAGCTTGGAATTTGATGGTATTTAAGGTCCCTTCCAACCCAAATCATTCCATGATTCTGTGATTATTTACTATTTATTGGTTAATTTGAGTATTATTTCTGTAGAATTTTTTCTTTCCAATACTGCCGTAAGTGATATCAGGCTTAAGTCGTTCTTTGTTTTCTGTATAAATTGTTGAATTCTGTGATTGTATTGGGCAAGGATATGCACTTAAAGGATTATTATAGTCAACTGGCTCATAGTATCTTTTAAAATTGTAGTCTATATGCTTCCCAATATCGGATTAGATCAACAACAGATTCAATCTTTCCTGAGTATGTGTGCATTCTCACATTGTTAATGTACAGGCACGATGCAAAAAATAAGTGTTGTTTCTAAGCTTAATAAAACTTCTCATGTTTTCTCTCAGTCTGTAGAGTTTGGTACACTTATTTTCTTTAATATAAATTTTTGTGTCATCATCCTGCAGTTCTTCCTTCACTAATGAAAAAAAATCTCAAGAGAAAGTACTCATACACTTAAGTACTCATCATTTCAAATTTATTCTGACAAGTTAAGAAGTAAAAAGCCCTATGTAACACAACTTGTAATCCTGAAAAAAAAATTAGAACGTGAAATATTTTAAATGCTTCTTCATGTTTGACACATCTTACTATCAAGTTTTTTGGAGTGTTTCATAGTGGCACCAGCTATTGTTAAAAATATCTTTCGTTTGTTTGTTTGTTTTAGGGTGAGAATGTTTTTAATTAACAGAAATCAAATGTATAAAATGGAGAGGATGTATTCCCTCTAGCACTTGAACCTTTTTCTTAACAAGCAATTTTTAATTTGTGTGTGTAGTTCTGGGTTTAAGGATTTGGCTACCCAGTTCTAATGGGAACAGTACTTTCTGATATTTGGGAAGAAGAATATTGAGAAGGAACTTTAAATCAACTAGAACATACGAAAGTAAATTATTAACACCACCATTCAAATGGCGCAAACTGACCTTCTGACAGACTAAGCTGGAGTTGTGTTCAGACTTAAAACTTAATCAAATCAACAGCTATTTTTGCTAACATATCATAATTTTTTTTATTTGCAGTTTAGAACTAGTTTAGATGAATACATTTAAATTCATGATATATTCTTAAGTTCAGCTCACCATAAAGTCCTCCTAAAATTGTCGTAAAACTGTATTCCTACCCAGTGAAAATACAAGCAGCGACTAAGTTAACACTCCTGTATTGCCAAAGTAAAAGCAATGCATTTCTATGTAGATTCAGAATAGAATAAGGAAGATCAGCTGTGGCTTGTATCACCAGATAGTAGAAAAGTATAGCAAAGTATACTAATTCCGTACCAGAAAAATCCCAAGTGAGCATGCTTATTGTCATCCTATCATACCTTTTCATATACATTCATACCGTATCTTTTCACACACATTTTCCAAGTCCACACTTATTTAAATCATCTGAATATTTAATTCCTAGAGATTCTTCAAGGAGATTCTTTACTGTTATATTAACCATATATAATTATTGATCCATTATTATTGGAAGATATCAACCTTACAAGTGAATTGTCAAAATGTGTCGTGGTTTAAGCCCAGCCAGTAACTCACAACCACACAGCTTCTCTCACAGTCCCTCACATTTTCCTTCTCCGCTCCCAGAGAGATAGGGAGGAGAATCAAAAGTGTGTAACTCCCATGGGTTGAGATAAGAGAGTCCAGTAACTAAGGTATAATACAAATCTCTACTGCTACCACCAATAACAATAATGATAAGGGAAATAACAAGGGGAGAGGATGCAATTGCTCAACACCCCCCAACCGATACCCAGCCTGACCCGAGCAGCGATCTGGGCCTTCTGGGTAACTCCCCCCAGTTTCTATACTGGGCATGACATGATGTCATATGGAATACCCCTTTGGCTAGTTTGGGTCTGGTGTCCTGTCTCTGCTTCCTCCTGGCTTCCTGTCCCCCTCCTCCCTGGCAGTGCATGAGACTGAAGAGTCCTTGGTCACAGTAAGCATTACTTAGTAAAAACGAAAAACATCGGTGTGTTATCAGCACTGTTCTCAGGCTAAAGTTGAAAACACAGCACTGCACCAGCTACTAAGAAGGAGAAAAATGACTGAAACAGCTGAACCCAGGACAGATGGGTATTTTTTTTCAACTATAAAGAATTGCAGGAAAATGAAACAGTGATTTTCATTTTCAAGGTATTAGGCAAAAAATCGGGAGGTACAGTGAAAGCTGTGCCAAATCCTCACTTTGTTTGACTTATGCACACAACTTAGAGTAAAAATGTACAGGCTTTGAAAACTGTAAATAACAGACTCTGTGGGCAAGCATAGAAGTCAAAGCAAGTCAGAAATAAAAAGCCTGACAAGCTAGTCTTAATCATCCTCATTTATTCCACCCAAAGAGACTTACCACTTAAAAGAAAGCATGTGGGACGAATTAATTACATAGAAAAAGATTCCCACAAAAAGATTTGTGGAAGTGGATCACAATTCATTATTTCTTTGGGCACCTACTGACTATTTTTCCTAACGGTACTTCCTTAGGAGGATCTCTAGAGATTCTCTCCAGTTATTCTAAAGAAATAAATGAGAAAAAGTCCTTCTCCAAATTTTAGTGTGGTTTCTATAAATATTGCTTTGCTTGGTGGGAAATTTTCAACCTTTCCTTTTTTCATCTTCTGTCTCAGAATACCTGAGAAAAGGTGGTTAAGCACAAACAGATGATGCAGTCAGAAAACAGTCTTTCAAAAATAGAAGAAGCTGTACGCATTTCTCATGGATGGCTAGACATTTTTGGCAGTCGTGTGCCCCTTTCACCCTTATTTAGATTCAGTCCTACCTTACCACTGAAAGCTTTAGAAGGGAAATAAAATATATTTGCCAAAAACATGTGATAAGCTAGAAGATAACAGCCCACTTAGTGGACACTGTGGTTTTATTTTCAGGAACATGGAAGAAGGGAAATGAATTCATCAGATGGGACAGATTTAAGCAAAATCTTTCCTGTGGGTATATCCAGACAACTGAGATCAGTTTTGCATTCATAAATGAAACACAACACAACCTTGTTCTGCATGGGCTTGCTTTCTATAATGAAAGATTTACACAGCTTGGCTTCATGAAGTAAAATGTTGATTGAAAATATTTATGACAGTTGTGGGTAGTTAACAAAGTTGCGATTACAGTACTTCAATAAAATGTTGCTACTTTAAATGCTAGGTACTAAATTGGAGTATACAACAGTGTTTGCTGGCATTATACTGTCTATGTGTGCTCTCACATACTTTTAAATGGGACACTTTTCCCAATTGACACCCCATTTTTTTAAGTGTAAAGAATGAAGTTACTTACTGGATGAAAAATAATGCCAAATGTGAATTATATTCCTATATTCCAGGACGGTAAAAAATCTGGTTTATCTGTCAAAATCTGTGGAGTATGAAAAAGCCATTTAAAATTTGTTAAGAAGAGAAACTATCTTCTGAATGAAGAAAAATACTGATTTATCTTTTGTGATTTTTATAGGTGTGTCAATAAGTATTAAAACTGTAGATTGTAAGAGACACTAGACCTTACACCACAGCCAAGTGAGAGTTTTTTCTTTATTTTATTTGTTACAGTTTATTGTTTTCTCTGGGTATTTGAGCTTGTACTTACAATGGGTCAAGTTTAAAAAAAAAAATCAATCCAAGAAGTTAAGATTTATAAAATTATTTTCAGAGGCTTTACTACAGATTTCTCCTGCATTAAATGAAGACGTTGACACATTCTGTTGCATTTAGACATAACAGAGCTTTAATCTGCTCCAGCTAAACATATTTATTTAATTATTGTTGTATATTTTCTAAGCTCTTTTACACTAAACAAACATTAAGAAAGTATCCATAGTTCAATCACTCACATTGTGTAGGAGCAGAAAAGTTAAATAAGAGGGTCTGATCTATTACATGAACCCTGTATCTCCAACAGTCAGGAATTCAGTAAGAAAGAAAACTTGTTTCTATTACTCTGTCTTCCTCCATTTCTTGTTTTTCTGATTGGCTGAAAGAACTATGAAAGTTCTTAAAAGAAGCTAAAGAATAAAGAATACAGGTTCAGGTTAAAAGTATGCCTGGGAAGCAGTTAAAAGAAATTCAATATCCTTGTAGGTTAAATGTGCATAACTAATCCGACATTCTTACAAGCTGTGACATAAAGTATGTATTTTAGATGTAGACCGGGAGATAGTGCTTTGGAGTCTGTGCCTACCTGCCAGGGAGCACATACCCATTCTAGGAAACTGCTTATAAAACACACAGAAAATTATAAACTGTGTTAGCTACAAAATTTGGATCAAAAAAATGGGAGTGCTAGACTATTTTTTTATCTTCCCACTATTGAAGTTTCACTGAAAATAAATAAATAGGAAAATAAACAAATAAATTAAATGCAGTTAAAGGTTACTTACTCTGAAATCAGAAGGTATTTTGTATTTTGTACAACTGGGAAATGAAAGTTGAAGTTCTTATTTATATTAATTTTACAGGTCTGATAACTCAAAGTGAAGATTCAGAAGCACATGGACTCTGAGGTATGGAGTCAGTGCCATATCAAAGCTTCCTTTCTAGTTAATGGCAGGCATTTCCATCAAGTGGCTCATTCAGTTTTAAAGCAGACAAATGATGTGAATCGCCCTCAGGATATAGCTGCATTGATTATAGACAATTACTAGAAGGTGAGTTTTGCCTAGATACTTATTTTCTAGATGCTGGAACCCTACTTTTAGACTTTTTCCTTCCCACATTCTACTATAAACACGTGGGTTTATAAAGACAGTTGTGGTGGGTTAACCACAGTTGAACACCAGGTGCCCACCAAATGCAATCTATCACTCCCTCTCCTCAAATGGACAGAGGACAGGAAATATAACAAAAGGCTTGTGGATTGAGATAAGGATAGGGAGACCACTCAGTAATTACCATCATGGGCAAAACAGACTCGACTTGGGGAAATAAGTTTAATTTATTACCAGTCAAAGCAGAGTAGGATAATGAGAAATAGAACGAAATCTTAAAGCATCTTCCCCTCATCTCTCTCTTCTTCCAGAGCTTAACTTTACTCCCAATTTCTCTACCTCCTCCCCTCCAGGGAAGAAGATGGAGATTTGAGGTTGTGGTCAGTTCACCACACTTGTTTCTGCCACTCCTTGGTCCCCAGGAGGGAACTCTTTTTCTTCCCCTGCCCTGGCATGAGGTCCTTAACATGGGGAGGCAGTTCTCCATGAACTTCTCCAACATGAGTCTTTCCCACAGGCTGCAATTCTGCACAAACTGCTCCAGTGTGGGCCTCTTCATTGGGTGTAATCCTTCAGGAACTGACTGCTCCAGCACAGATCATACCCAGGGTCACAAGCCCTGCAGCAAACCTGCACCAGTGTGGGCTCCTCTCTCCACAGGGCCACAGGTCCTGCCAGGAGCCTGTTCCAGTGCAGGCTTCCCATGGGGTCACAGCCTCCTTTGGGCATCTCCCTGCTCTGGTATTGGGTCCTCCACGTGCTGCAGGTGGAGATATGCTCCCCCAGTAAAATCCATGGGCTGCAGGGGCCCAATCTGCCTCACTGTGGTCTGCACTACAGACTGAAGTAGAATCTCTGTTCTGGCATCTGAAGCATCTCTTCCCCCTCCTTCTGCACTGACCCTGGTATTTGCAGAGTTGCTTCTCTCATGTATTCTCACTCCTTTCTCTATTTGCAGTTGCTCTTGCAGAATAATTTTTGCCTTTTTGTTATGTTGCCTATTCTATGTCATGCCATAGGCACTACCACCACCACTCATGGGCTCAGCCTTGGCCAGCAGTGGGTCTTATCATGAGCCAACTGGGTTTGCTTTATCAGAAGCAGGAGAAGCTGCTAGTAGCTTCTCATTGTAGCCCTGTAGCCCCTCCACTACAAACACCTTGCCATGCAAACCCAATTCAACAATTTAAGATTTTTTTTTTAATGTAAGATTTCATTTTTTGTCTTTTTAGAGCAAATATCATGAATTTTTAAGTCTAACACCGGAAACACCCAAACATTTCTATACTACTAAAAATTGAGTATTATTTTGCAAGCATTTATTACATTTGTTCTGTTTTGGTAGTATTTCTTTCTGGCTGACTTGCACTGAAGAAAGTATACACTGAAAGTTCCTCACAAAAAACATTGCAGATGAAAAACCAAATAAGCAACCAAAAAATAATAATAAAAATAAACTTCACTGAAAAAAGAGTATGAATACAACATTTTAATAGTGAAAAAGAAAATATCAGGTGACAAGTCATGAAACCAGATCATATATCATGTCTATGTTATATTAATAAATTTTATCAACCATATCCATATTTTTAGAAAAGCTCATTTTATAATCTTGGCAATAAAATTCTTTAAGTTAGGTGTCAAATGCAAGTGGAGTCCAGAACACATTATATATTCCAATTGTTTGAAATAAACATAGAATTTCATGAAATCAGTGTTCCACATGAAAAAAGAACATAACAGAAGAAGTATTATCATTGTACAACTGGGCTACAGGGTTATGATGACTGCAGCATGTGCGTAAAAGCATCCAGTTGTGAAATCGAATGTTTTGTTATACTTCATTTCAGCATTAAATAACATTTTGCAGTGGCTGCCCAAGTCAAGCAGAACAAAATTTGTGACATCTCTAACAAAGATGAGATTTTGAGGAGATGAGACTGAACAATACTGAGACTGGTGTGTATAAAACCATGTTTTTACAGAGCGGGCACTTTGTTTCCCGCTTCTTCTTCTTTATTTCTATTATAGCTATGAATTAAAATCAATGTATGAACCAACATTCTCCAAAGCACTCTTTATTTTTGAGAATCTACAGATGTTATCATGGTTTTATGTAAACTTTTGATTTGGCTAAAAGACTGCAATATTAAAAGAATATGTTGACGAGCCAGAGTCATACTGGCAGTTAACCCTGTGGATTCACTTTAATAGGCTCTGTTTATGCATTTCATAATCAGGGAGTTTCACTTGTCTTTCCACACCTTTTCACTTTATGACTTAATTGCTGTAAAATCCAATTTGTATTAATAAAACTTTCATCTTGATCAGCAATATTTTGTTTTGCTACTTTGTTTTCAACTTTTTACATGTAAGTAGCTATGTGTTCATTAGTTCTACTTTTTTCATTATTCATAATATAGATTCCATGAATTGTTAGATGGTTAGATAGTGCTAGTCCATCTGATTCTGATGCCTAGTTTAACAAGGCAGATTCTGCTTCTCCAGCATCTTCAGAGCAACATGCCTACTCTCCATTGCTCATTCTAAGAATTTAGGTACCCTCTGTGCAAGTGCTAGTTCAGCTAGGCTATATCTATGCCAGCAAATCAGACACTGCCTGCAAATGTTCTTGTGCACTGGATCTCACTCATCTGTAACATTAAGCCACTTAAACAATCCCCAGGCAGAACTCTGGACCATGCCTGTCAGTACTTACCCAAGCAGTTCTTAGATGGAACAGGTCAGGTACCATTTCCAATGTAGACTGGTAGACTTTTACTATCTCAGTGCTAATACCTGTTTAACAGTTTAATACCCAGATATGTCAACTTGAATTTTATTTCACATGTCTGGATTAAAAATGATTTAAAAAATCCTATTTATCAATTAAATATTGTGGAAAAGAATAACTAGATAAATTTGTATTGATAGGTTTATAGCTAACAAGTGGCTTCTACTTGATGGAGACATCTACAAACATAGATTATAAGTCAAAATTTAAAAGTGGTTACACTACTCCAAGTAGTCCAGTATGACAAAATCAGTTTCTGAAGCTTAAAAATATTTCTCTGAATCAGCAAACACCTCTTTCACATAGTATTTATTTTAAATAGTCGTAATTACTTTTCTCTACTTACAGTTCTATAAAGATTGATATATTTATAATGCTGTAAAAGTTGTTATTACAGATTTTATTACTATTACTATTCAGGTTATCAAATCAAATATTAGTATAAAATATTTGGGGTATTTAGATTTTTGATGGGAAAGTATATTAGATGTATAAAGGAAGTACTTTATGTCTATAGATAGCAAACAAACAGCAAATACAAAGGAAACATATTGGAAAGAATAAAAAATTTCTACAAAATAAAAATAAGGAGAAAGGCTATTTACTCTGACATTCAGGTAGGTGTACCATAAATGCTAGACATTTCTTTTGGAAGGGGCAGGAGGGAGCACTCACTATAATTCTTTCTAGAAGCTAGTTTATATGGATGATTTTACATGGGGCAGAACACATTTAGCTGAAGAGGACTGAGTATTAAGGTTTGGCGTACACAGTGTTGTAAATCAAATTTACTCTGTAGCTTTGAAGTGAATTTTCAAAATATGCTTTACTTCTCCCACTTCTACTAGAACAGATCTTGACTAATTAGATTCTTTTCTGCCACAATTTTTCCTATATTTGAAAGTACAAGACTTCTATATTAAAATGTAATCAAAACAAACAAGCGAAGGCTGGGTCAGCAGTAACCTAAATACTGCAAAATCTCTGAATATATTGCTGAGCTGAAGAAAGATATTCAAGATAATGCACAATTTTTGCATACATTTATACCATAAAATAAGAATAAGATTTAAAGGCACAGACTCTTGGAAATTAATCTCCTCCTAAATTCTGAGAGATAGAGTAAATTAGAAGTCTGATATAGGGTTGTTTTAAAAGTAAGGTTTGTAGCATTATGCTTATGACTCATAATACTTTTCTGGTTTATTATCTTTACAATAGTTCCTACAAAACAGGAACAGTGCTTTGTGCTTTTCTGTTTTCTTGTGTTCTTTTTATATCACGATATTATGATGCTTTTATTATACTAACAGATACAGTAGTAAGGAATTAAGATAAGAACATTTTATAGCTGGTGATTGAATCCATACACTTGTGAAAATGTGTAAACTCTATCAAGAAGAAATATTTGAATTTAAATTTTTAAATGTCTGGTACTACTGGAAAATAAAATCCGCAATTTATGTATATATATGCAATTTACTGTCTGAGTTAATTTTCTAGTTGAGAGCTTGAATTTGAACAAAAGTGGCAGTCTTTAACTGTATGGATGCCAGAGACCTACAAAAGTAACATAGTCGTGATTCCATCATACTAGCACTATTGCTGCAGTGTAGGGTGGGAGTCCAGAGGCATGCCTGGTGCACTGACCTGCCTCTAAGTCTCATTCCATAGCTGATATATAAGGTAGGATCCAGTGCCTGGGTTATTCAAAGTTGTTTGAATGTCATTGCTCTGAGCTTGATGGAAACTTTCTGCCTTTGTGCTTTTGAGAGCTAATACAGGAAATCATCCTTACTACAGGCAGTGCAAAAAAGCTCCTGCTGTCTTTTCACAGACTTTAACAAATACAGAACTTATGAAATGCTGAAATGAAATCAAGAATCATCAAGACATGCTTGCAATAGCTGAAGAAACCTGCAGGGAATGTTACTGGTTATTGCACCTTCAAAATGGCAACTTCTAAATGAAACTTTTCCTACAGGAGGTATGTTCATCGCAGTATTCTGTCATTCTCACTTTGTTTCTTGACTGCATAGTCACTGACATTCTAGGCTTTTTGAGGGGGGATTGTGTTGTGTTTTTGTTTTGTGGGATTTTGGGGTTTCGGTGTTTGGATTTTTTTGAGGTTTTTTGGGTTTTGGTGTTTTTTGGGGTTTTTTTTGGTTTTTTATTTTTTATCTGTGCACACAACTATACTGTTAAGAATTTTCTTCAAATAGGTCACAAACACATGTATGGGTAGTAAATATTTTACAAGAATTAACTAGGCTTAAAAGGATGTCTGTAATAGAGCTTAGCATTGACACATCACTATCTCTAAATACCACTCAAAAGAAAATAACACATAAGCAAAATACTGTATTACCCTAATGACAGTAATAGTTCAAAAGAGGTACAAGCTTCTATACATGTGTACATATTCTCTGGTCTTGAAAAATGGTGATCTGTTGCATCAAGCAGGAAAAGCACAGAGCTCAAGCCATAGAATCTAAAATCAAAACCAAAGAAAATCGTTCCCAGCTCATTTTAGCAGGAAAGTGATTTGCACCATAATGTTAAAGTCAGAAGTGTGCTGATGCAAACGAATTTTCCTTGTTCTAATTTAGTTCAGAGAAGCTAGGATTTATAGAAATTGTTCATGTACAAATTTTTCAAAATAATTAAATAAAATCTATTGGTCAGCACAGCTAGAACAATAAAAAAGAAAACATAGAGTTTCTGGTTCACCCTGGCTCTGGATTAAATTTATAGTGCTTTGATGCAGAGCTTGTCTTCTTTATGATGATTTTATTTTTTTTCCCTCTGTGGTGATGAACTAGAATTGGCAGTGTTTTCTGTCACCTGCTTGGAATTTTACATCTCCACAAGTGTCTTTTTCAGACAGCTCAAATGTTTGAGGATACATCCCTCTGTGCATGTGGCATAAAATTCAAGAATTCTTCCAATTCATTCCTTTTATTCCCATGGAAGAATAGTTAAATGCTTTATAGTGGTGTAAAATGGCTTAATACAGTAGTAAGAAGTATCTTGCAATGAGTGAATTCTTTCAGTATACTAACCTTGTATGAACTTGTCATTTGGATCCAGGGAAACAGTAACTTTTACTGTCAATGAAATAATACCTTGCTCTTGCTGCTTTTCAAGTCATGTTTAAAATACTTCTGAAACTGGGATAAAAGGGACTTTTGCTTTGGGATTGTCTTATAAATACATCATTTCTCTGAGTGGTGAATGTTTCAAAGTAGGTTTGAAAAAAACTGCTGCCTCTATCTTGGAAGAATAAATTTTGTTTCTCATTAAAATCTGTGCCTTTCCTCAGAATTTTTCTCCTCCTTCCTGCCATCAAAACCTCAATAATTTGGATCTTATAATGTTTTAGGGAAATGTCAGTACATCTTATTATAAAAAACATTTTGAATGCTACTGTTTCAAATAGTTTATTTCATTAAGATTTCTTTCAATTTCTCAGTAAGGTATAGAGGAAGATTTGGGATAAGTAATGAATGACAAATATAGCATTTTACTAAGATGAGATTGTGGTTAATTGAGAAACATAACATTTGCAATATAACACAATAACTGTGTATTAGAGAAATTTTATTGCCAGGCGTCTTGTCCTGGGTTCAGCTGTTTCAGTCATTTTTCTCCTTCTTAGTAGCTGGTGCAGTGCTGTGTTTTCAACTTTAGCCTGAGAACAGTGCTGATAACACACCGATGTTTTTCGTTTTTACTAAGTAATGCTTACTGTGACCAAGGACTCTTCAGTCTCATGCACTGCCAGGGAGGAGGGGGACAGGAAGCCAGGAGGAAGCAGAGACAGGACACCAGACCCAAACTAGCCAAAGGGGTATTCCATACGACATCATGTCATGCCCAGTATAGAAACTGGGGGGAGTTACCCAGAAGGCCCAGATCGCTGCTCGGGTCAGGCTGGGTATCGGTTGGTGGGTGTTGAGCAATTGCATCCTCTCCCCTTGTTATTTCCCTTATCATTACTATTATTGGTGGTAGCAGTAGTGGTTTTGTATTATACCTTAGTTACTGGACTGCTCTTATCTCAACCCATGGGAGTTACATTACATTCTTTTGATTCTCCTCCCTATCTCTCTGAGAGCGGGGGAAGGAAGAAAGGAGGAAGTGAGCGAGCAGCTGCATGGTTGTGAGTTACTGGCTGGGCTTAAACCACGACAACGTCTATTAAAAATAGATAAGGAACAATGGTGTTAACTGATAAACCTCAGTAATAATCAGGATTAGAACATAAAAAAGACTGAAAGCCCTTGTACATGGTGCTTTAAAAATATTTGCAAATACTGGCTAAACTTAAGCCACTGCTAAAGCAGTCTGTAAGAGCCATTAAAAAGATACTTAACCCTATGTCTTCTTTATTTTTCTTCTCCCTTTTTGAATTTTGCTCCAAAATCTATTGCTCCTAAGAGAAACCAGAATATGGTCTGCACTAATAATAAAACAAGTTTGTAAAGATTAATATGTGCCCATTTGACTCTATGTTTGGACATGGACAATAAGGATAAATTAATGGATATGTAATTAATTTTACATGAGGTTGAAAACAATCAAGATCAAATTATCTTGGAGACTTTCTCCTGCCTTATGTAGACATCTGATTCAGTTAGCTGTCCATGCACAGACAAGTAAGGATTTCTGAGCTCTCTAGATACACAGGGGCAGTTGAATATTTGTCTTTCAGGATATGATTCATGTAATTTTAAAGATGGAGGTGTCTAAAACAGGTCAGGTGAATCATGACCAAATAGCAGCTCTTTTTCTGCCAATAGTATAAAGGGTTATTGAGCCTCTAATTCAGACCTATTCTATTTCTGTGTTTTAAATATCTAGAGTAAGATAAGTCCTAACTCTCATGTCTAAAACTATGCTGACTTTATTGTGAGAAAAGAAATTGTAAAAATGGTAATTCTGCTTAAAATACTCAATTTTTAAATTTTTTTCCCGGTGTATAAAATAACTTGAAAGGCTTTTAAAAATCAGCATTTTCTGAAAAATACATCTTAATGACACTGGTTTTCGAGTTTTGTTTGGGTTTTTTTTCTCCTCAGAGCTAGATGTCAGAATGTTCATAGTGATCCATAACAAAATGTTGCTACCTTTTGAATGGCTTTTTTTTTCTGGGTCTTTTGTAAGTATATATTATATAAGTATATATATGGTATTTATTCTTTTATCTGATTTCATAGGAACTAGGAGAATAATCAGAAAATACACCCATTGAGAAATTATAGGAAAAGATTACATAGAAATAATAATCTTGTAAATTTTAATAACTTTTCTTATTTCTGATAGCATAAATTGTTTTGGTTTTTTTTTTTAAACCCAGCAGCAAACAAAGATCTTATGATGTATATATATCTAAATGGATGCAAACAGTACTAGGCTGATAATCTTATGAAAAGAATAATGATTCTGGGGAGGAAATCAGTGAATCATAGAGAGTTTGTGATAATGTTAGAGTTTTCTTCTAACAACTTTCTTCAAATTTTTCTGAAATATGCTTAAGTAAAAGGGACTTCCTTCCCATCTTCTTCTTTTTTTTTTTTTTTTTTTTTTTGAGGTGGAAAGCTGTATTTCATTGTAAAAAATATTGCAAATAGCATTTCATTTGTGTAACAAAGGTATTTAAAGCCCTAGTGTACTAGAAGTATAGTACATATGTAAAATCCCCAGAAATAATTCCGAGTTGCATCTCTGGTTTTATTAATTCCCTCTGAATCATTTATTGAATCGTTGATTAATCCTAATTATGTGATCAGACAATGGATACAAGGACACCAGCAGGTACTACCTGTACATAGTCTTTTGTGGTTCAATCAAGAATGAACATCTGGTAGGCCAAATGTGCAAGTCTGTTGTAAATATTATCAGGCTCAGAGACAATCCTAAGAGAAACAGAAGAGCTACCCCTTAGGCTTTTCTAACCTAGTCTTTGGAAATACTTATTAATTAGTGAGAATCTAACATCTCAAGCTGTTTCATACCAAAATCAACAGCAACACTGTAGATTTCCTTTAATTGATGGTCTTTGTGTCTGTCGTAAATTAGCTTGTTGCTGTTATGTATTCTAAAAAACTAAAGTTTCTGTTATTGCCATAATGATTCCAAATTTCTTTAAAGCTAACAAATAAGAGTAGAGTTTTAAAAGTGACAACACAGAGAAAACAGAGCTAAATTATTGATGCATATATTGGGTGAAAATATGTCTTAAACATGTTATAAAAGCTCCAATATACTCAGTGGGTCATGAACAGCAGTATAAAATTTGTGGAGGAAAAATAAAATAAAATTATTGTTTTACTATGGGATCAGGTATCGATAGAAATCTAAGTAGTAAAAGTTTAAATAGTCCTGAAAACAGGATCCAAGCAGGATTCTCTACCTCATTTTGGGCTAAGGAATTACAGTAAATGTAGAGTTGGCCAATGACTTTTGTTAGCTTATATAAGATGGAACATCTGCAACTGACATTACAATGTTACCTGTCCCTAAAATATGGCTCAAGGTTAACAGTACAAGTAATGACTTGTGGCTAGCTGCCAATCACAGAGATTGTCCTGGTCTCCCTTTCCCAGACTTTTGGACACTGCTCTCCACATACTGGACTGGCACATCTAATCACACAAGGAGACAGTTCAGACTGGAAAATCAACAGGGGAACAAGAATGTGTGGCTGGATGTGAGGGGCAGAAGAGCAGGGCTGCAGCCTTCAGCATTGGATCTTCTAATTACACTCAGGTTTTTTCACAAACCTGACCAGAGAGATGCAACTTACACCTTACCTTGGTAAAAAATTAGAAGATTAGATGTGGATTTTTTTTTTTTAATTATTATTTCTATGGGAAAAAACTAATATACAGTAAAGGCAATGAATAAAAAAAATACATACAAGAAAGAGAAAGATCCTTCTCTCTGCACAAAAGTCAGTCATTCTGTTATTCACCTGCAGATATCCAACTTCAATTCAGTTTACTTCTTTGTGTGATACCCAGATTTGCACAGATCTAAGTTCCAGCCCATAGAATAGTGTATATATGCCCTTCTAAGCATATGTAACTCCCATGGGCTGAGATAAGAGCAGTTCAGTAACTAAGGTATAATACAAACCACTACTGCTACCAATAATAATGATAAGAGAAATAACAAGGGGAGAGGACACAACCGCTCACCACCTGCCAACCGACACAACCACTCACCACCAGCCCAACCCAAGCAGTGATCTGGGCCTCCTGGGTAACTCTCCTGAATTTATATACTGGGCATGATGTGCTGTGGTATGGAATACCCCTTTGGCCAGTTTGGGTCAGGTGTCCTGTCTATGCTTCCTCCTGGCTTCCCCTCCTCCCTGGCAGAGCACGAGACTGAGAAAGTCCTTGGTCAGAGTAAACATTACTGAACAACAACTAAAAACATCGGTGTTATCAGCGTTGTTCCCAGACTGAAAGTCAAAAACCCAGCACTGTACCAGCTACTAAGAAGGAGAAAAAATGACTGCTGTAGCTGAACCCAGGACAGTCATGCATAAAAACTACTCTGCCTTGAAACCTTTCCAAAGTAGAAGTTTATAAACAAAATTCACAACAGTTTAGCTTCTGCAAAACCAAAGGCCCATTCTTGTTTCTGTTGTAATTAGTTTTCACGTAAAAATTTTACCAGGATTTGCTGATTGAGACAAAAAATTACAGCTATATCATTACCGTATTAAGTACATTCTGTTAAGTATTAATATTAAATACTATTGGGATACCTAGATAATACAGATAAAAAATATTAGTTCCTCTTTCAACTGGTCTCTTACTCAGTTATTTTTAAAAAATGAATTTTATAATAAGATGACCAATTAAACCAGAAAGCTTTTCTTGGGGATTTATATTGCTGTGTGTCCTGGGTTCAGCTACAGCAG
>NW_009943095.1:15529-17974 GCF_000696875.1 Nestor notabilis | reverse complement strand
CAGGTAAAGACCTCCCCACGGCGCAGGGCTGCTGTCCTTCCCTGCTCGCCGGCCGGGAGCAGTTCCTTTCTGCTGGCCCGCCGGGAGGCGGCCGCTGAGGAGTTCTTTGTACGAGGTGTGGGGATAAACGTTAAAAAGTAAACCTGTAGGAAGCAGTGCGGTTTGTGTGGTTGGCCTCAAAATGGTGGTTCTGTAACCTGAGGAGGCGGTTTTATTATCTGTGTTCCTAGCAGTTAGTTCCTAGCAGTCCTTAGGGGTGTTCAGGGTTGCTGTGAATCAGAGTTGGCTATTTGCAAGGGTTATTAAGCAGATTTCAGACGTTAAGCTGGTATTTTTTTCGAACAAGATGTAGTGGGGGTAATATGCCTAGCTTAGATGACATGTTTATAGTCAGGTGGGTAGTTCTTCTGACTTCCCAGAGACTGACTGCTGTGAGAGGCAAGGCCGTTGCAGTGTGGTGAGCAGCCTGTGTTAAAGTGAGCTGATGTTGCAGTCTTTCCATTTTTCTGTTGAAGAACACGGTTTTTTTATACAGTCATCAGCTCACCATCACTCATCACTTTAGTTTTATACCTGTGTTAGTTGAATTGCACCAGTATAAAACTGAAGTAATGCTGTTACTCTGCACTGTAGTGTTGTCTGTTTAAAAATAACTAATGAGCATTTAAATAATACTGGTTTTGAATAATACTTTATTTTGTTACATACAGAATGACAGCTGTTCCAGTACCACAGGTACTGGTCATCTATTTAAGAACTGGAAGATGAAAGCTGAACAAGCTGAGAAAGCTGAATTCTTAAGAACTGCAGAAAATCTAAAAACTCAGTAAGTTATGCAGTTTAAGTGTGTTTTCATGTTGTTCTGGAGGTAATATAACTCGAGGTTCAAGATAAGAGTTTATGGTAATTAAACCTTCAGGTTAAGATTTCCTTTTCAGGAGCTCAGGCAGTTGTTACAGTAGTTCAGGATAGGCTCATGAGGTCCAAAATGGTTGCTGCACTAGACACACAAAACAGAAAGTGTTTGTAACATAACTGAGTTCTCAGTTTTCCTACTTAGCTGTTCTTACCCTTATCTAAAGCCCTTAAGACACACCAGCAAAAAAGGAATTGCAGCAGCATTACAAGGGCTTCCTCAGAGAAGATAGAAGACACTTCATCTGAAATATGTAGGCGACTGCTTTGGAAAATGGGGGTTTACGACAGCTCAGGCACAAAAGTCATTTAGATTTGTTTCCTCACATCTTGAGTAAGTGCTGTCATAACTATTCTGGCAGCTGAAACAAGAAGAAAGTTTCTTCTTGAATGTATGAGCATTATGAGGAAGAGCTGACATAGCTACACCGCTGAAGGAGAGGTTTGTAGTTGTGAATCCTCAATGAAGTGACACTTGAATCTCACAGCACTGTTTTACACTGTCTGAATCAGCTCCTCATTTAGTCTGGATCCTGAGTTATAGCTCAAGAATAGACTGCTGGCTAATGCAGACATTCCCAAGCAGCTTCAAACAAAGCATGGCATTTAACTTTGGCTCATTAGGCTTCTGTAGTTGTGCTCTGAAGGTTTCTAGTGCACTGGGAAGACAGGGTACTCGGGACAGCAAAGCATTTAAACTGTGAACCATGAACTGCACCATAGAAGGATTTTAACCGTGTAGCAGCAGTAGACTGTTGAAGAACCACGCGGCTAAGAGGGGCAAGTTTCTTAGGCTGTTGGTCGTGTTGCTCAGTGTTGTACAGCTGTATGTACCGAGTGACACTTGTTTTATCTAAAGCTTCTGACCTTAGCAAGAAAGCTCTGTGTACTATACGTAAAGCATTGTCATTAACTAATGTAGCACTGTATAAAGCATTGTATTAAGTAATATAATAACTGAAGTTATTTGAATGATAACAAGCTTGAATTTTAATCTTCAGTTGCAGTAGTGCTACTACTAGTGTTAAGGCTGAGTACATGTTTTGTATGTGCTGGGGCTCCATCTATGTGTGCAGCTGCATTAATACAAACTGTCTCTGTCCCTGCACTTTCCAATGAAAATTCTCATAAGGCTTCCTGATAGTAAGGATACAGGTAAAATTTCAAGCCATTTCAGTGTGAAAACCACTTGCCTGTCAGCAAGATAATTTTCTTGTTAACGTCTTTCTCTTGCTCAAGTTCTTGGGTTACTTTGGTGTGTAGTCTTACAACTGCAGAAAGACTTCCCTTGAAAACAGCTCCAGAGACAAAACAGTGATTTGTGTAAAATCTAAGACAGTAGTGTTGTTACAACCTCAGCTGGATACTAACCTTGGAAAATCCTGGGGCTTTAAGTCTTTGTTTCTTACTCAATGCAGCAAACTTTTTTTCCCAGGCTTGCAAAAAATGGATATCTTTACAATAGGAAGAGTGGTTTCAGGATAGAATACAACATACTAGAAGAACTGGAACACAGCTTGACTGTCAGCC
>NW_009943095.1:6897-15498 GCF_000696875.1 Nestor notabilis | reverse complement strand
AGTAAGTGGGGTTTTACTTGGGGTTTTTTGTTTGCCTGTTTTTTTAACATTACTGTTGGTTGTTTAAATGGTTTAAAAATCAGTAGTAGAGATTAGTTAGGTGGAAGGTGGATGCTGATAAAAGCATGGTATTTCACCATGTGTACAGCTTATGAAGAAGACTTCCACAGGTGGCTTGCAAAATTCAGAGGTATAAACATTTTGGGCATTTTGTGTTACTAACTATTTTAGTCTTGAGTGTAGCAGGTACTATTTGCAGTAACTATGGTGGGAAGTTACTGTTTTAGAAACTTGGAATCGATTTGGTTTATATATTGCAAAATCTAATATAGTCTAGCTAAGGTATAATATAATAAATATGTACTTGCCACAATGTAAGTTTCCACACGCTGACTACTGCCTTTAAATATACTTTTAAACAGTTCTGTTTGCATTTTTCACATCTGTGGCTAATGATAAATATTAATAGTCTGAATAATGCTGTGAGATGGTACATGATCTGTCCTACAATATCTGTTCTGCTTAGGGACTAATTAAATACTTGAAGAAAAATAGTGCTTTCCTGTTCACAGTACCTAGATTCTTTCAGAAGTAATCAAATAAATCATGCTATGCCTTTTGATGTAGAAAATCAAAACAAAACAGTTGAAGAAAGGAAAGGATACATAGAGATAACTAAAAATATACTTACCTTACAAATTTGTATGTTTTAGTGTGCGTCTTTTAATTACAGAAACTTAACGTATCCTTTATGTCTTGCAGTCCTTAAGAAACATAAATATTTCTGAGGAATAACTAAGTTTAAAAAAATCAGAAAACTACAGGGGTAAGAAGGGAGCATGGAAGTATGGATGGAGATACTGTTGTGAAACGTGAAGTACTATCACACTACATGTGTGGTATGAAAGAATGCTAGAGTACAAGCCTCTAGGGTGTGTACTACAACTCCCAAACTTCCTATTTACTATGTTCAGGTCTTTCAGTGGCGCCTGTGTGCTAAGTGCTGTCCATGGTCTCAAGAGGAACTAGTAAGGTCATGTCTTAGCTACATTTTGTCACATTTAGGTCTTCAACTCTGTTATCCCTCCCTTAAACCAAATCTTTCAGGATAGAAGATACAGCTCCTTAGTAGCTGAGATCCAGAACTTCATCCTCATCAGTATTGTATTTACGGACTCATGAGGAGCCAAGTGGTAACAAAGCAAATAAATACATGCATGCTTGGAGTACATGAAAACATTGATTCTAATTTAGTTAACACAGCAGATAAATCTTGTTGAAGCAGTACATTCGCATACACTTTCCAAGTTTGTTTTCAATGCTGAGTGTTTTGAGGCCTAGGTCAGAGTCTCCCTCAGAATTCTAGAGGCAGTATCATCTGCATAGGCAACATTCTCCAAATTCCAGTTATGTCATAAAAGGTTTGGGGGGCAGGGAGAGCAAACTGATTTAACCTAAATACAACTCTGCTGTTGGCCCCTTCAAAAATAGGGAGCTACTGATTTAAAAATCTGTTGATGCAGTGTGGGGAGAATATGGCTCATGCAGTCAGCTACATGCAGTTACAATCATGCCAAAATGCTTCGTATTATGCAGTTTCTTAGGATCAAACAGACTTGTGACCCTGCTTAGATGAAGTCCCCAGTTTATCTTGGACACTTCATTGCTCTTGTTCTTGAATGCAGAAATTGTTAGAACTATCAACGCCTTATTTTGTTTTGCAGAAGCTAAAATTCTGAAGCAGCTATCAAAAATAAAAGACTCTGTGAAGAGACTTCAGCATCAATTAAAATACATGAAACCTACACCTGAATGTAAGTCATGATGAAAGATTTAAAAACATTTTCATTTACTAACAAGTTCCTTGCATAGTTGCTTGTGATTCTCCTGCAGACTTGGGATACTCCTGCCGTCTTAACTGCTTTTACAGGAGTCTCAGAAGGGAAGAATGCAGAAATGCATTTCTGTGTGGAAACAGAGAACCTTCTGTCTTAGAAGTGGTGTGGGTTTGTTTCCTCAGGCTGTTGAAAGCCAGGTATTTTCTGTGTGTAACTTTGCCTTATGTAATAAGTAAGTATTCTAGTGCTGTTTAGATACAGCTCCCTTTCATCTGGTAAAAGGTCATAGAGCAAGGGTGTACAGAAAACTCATTTCTAGCCATCCACATGGATTGAAGTGTAAGTTGGAGTACTCTGTGGGAAATGCTGAAAGAACTTGAAACTTTTGGGAAATAGGCACATTCTCCTGTGATACTCCACTACCTCTTGTGGAACTCCTGTTGAAGTTCTGATAGCTGAGGGCGTTGTGATGCTGGGTAAAATGCATCTCATTTAATCTATGGAATATCTATTCTATAAAAATTGCATTATCTTCTTCAGCTGTCAGGAAAGATGCTAAAAACTAACAAGGCATGAAACTGAACTAGGAGTTTCAGATGACATAACAGTACCTATTTAATTTATTATTTTTTAAAGCCAGGTTAGTTAAACTGTGTGTTCAATATGTATTCATAGAAATGTTGTGCTGGTTTAAAACAGATTCTAAAACTTTTTTTCTACCATTTCTACAATAGATCTTCTCTAGGCAGCTGTCCTCTCTTTCTTCATATTGAAACTACAGCATGCTGACTTTACAGGATAAAGTCTTACTTTGATGGGTCTTTGTCAGCTTTGTAAAAGTAGGTTAAATAGGATTGCTGCAGCCTGGTGTAAACCAAAGATATGAGCAGTCGCTTAACTGCATTGTTATGAAAATAAACAAAAGTGGGAACTTTAGAATAAGGCTGTCCTATTCTTTGAAATCAGTTGAAGGTTACTCAGAATGAGACTTACTTAAAGGAAATAAGCATTTAGTACTGGCTTTGCATCCAGTGAGCTAAATCACTGTGAAATCACATCTTTTGAATAAATGAGAGTCTGTCTTTTAAGGCTGTTTGAGATGGAAATGCATGCTTTTTTTGTACACTGAAGTAAGTGTCCAAGAAGTCTCTGCAAGCGCCTACGTTTCTGGATGGTGATGAATTGCTGGTAAATACTGTAGACTACTTAAATAATACACTCTTTTCTTTTCTTTTTTAGTTGTTGACAAGCTCAAGGAAATGATGGAAGAAGTTGAAAATGCAATCAGTGCTTTTAAAGAGGAACAGAGGCAAATGTATGTTTATACATGCTTCAGCTACAAGAAAAAGTGCTTTCAAAAAACACCGTGAAAAGTTTACATTAATGATGTAACCTGTTCTTTTTATTTACGCATTTGCTAGTGATTCCAACTGTATGTAAATCAAAACTCAAGCTATCAACATTGGAATCTTGATAAATAGTCTTCTAGAGAGACTTTTTATATAGCTATTGCAGTGATCCAGTGTAACAATGATTTGCCTGTAAAAAGGCTGTTCAGAGAAAAGCTGCAGAAGATATTAGATTGTGGGTTTTCTGTTGTTTTGATTTTTTTAAGTGGCCCAGGTTCTTTTCTCTCTTTCTCTATTGGTGTCAGGAGGGGGTTGAGTTAGTTGCTTGAGTGCCATAAATGTGTGCTTTAACTAAAAGGATAACTTAATTCTGATTGTGTAGTGCTGTTTTCATGGGAGAATTAAGACTGAGATGTCATCTGTGTTACCATTTCAGTTCTTAATCTTTGAAGAATAGCTTTTGTGTGGCATTGAACAATTCCAGAATTAATTTTCAGTGAATGATTAATGAATACTGGAAACGTTTTTCTTAACATTTTCGTGTTTGTTTTCTTTTCAGATATGAACAACTTGTGAAAGAGGAGAAAACTGCTATTAATGAGCTCAGTGTCTTTGAGAGAAAAGTAGAACTGTGGGTGTTGGGCAGCTCAAGAACAGCAAAAGTTTTGAAATTGCCATCAGTTAGGGTCTCAGTTGATAAAATACTGGAAAATCATCTACCTGAGGAAGTAATAGAGTTTGAGAGATTTCTTCAGCAAACAGGAGGGTGGCCAGGAGGCTGGGATGATTGTGATCATCAAAATTTTCTGAAAGTATGGAAAAAACATAAAGGAAGGCTATCTTATGTGGATGAAGCCCTTGAGTACCTCTCTGGAAGAACAAAAGAAGATATTTTACAGCATGACAAATGGTATCAAGAATTTATAATTTTACACAAAGGAAAAAAAGAGGTAAAATAACCCCTCTAGGGTTTTTGTAGCTTTAAGCAAAAGCACTTATTTTTAAAATGAATGCTTTTCTTATTTTTCTACTTACCTCTCTGGTGGTATTTTGAGGTGGATTTCTGTTATAGTTGATGCTATACCACTGAAGTCTTTAGCATCCTCAACCTGCCAAAAATAGTTGTCTTAAAGAATTAAAAATAAGCTTAGACTTAACAATACACTGAATTCAGCTGTGTACTGTAAAAGTATATCACAAATGCTTTTGATGGCAGTGGACCAGCAAGTCAGGTGCCAATCCCAAAGCAGTAAGTGATCCTATCTGAAACTGCAGTTCTTGTTACATGTGTCCCCAAGAATGTCTGTCCCCGTGTATAGGCAATATATCTGTGCCATACTGACACAGAGAATTACAGTTCTTTCAAGAGCTACCTGCCTGAGTAATAAAAGATAGACTGACATAAAAATGGGCTTATAAGATAGGAGGTGAAATTGTTAATTTTAAATGGAGGAAAAAAAGAAACCAACCTGAAATACGTTTGCTTTAAAAAAAGCATAATACACCAACATTTGTAACTACCCAAAGTTAAGATGACTGCCGTAATTTAAATAATTTTAGCAGGCATATGTTAAATATTCCTGTGTGATCTATAATAAAGTGAGAAAGCAGATACAGTTGCTTCTTTCCCTTAGGTGTTACCTCTAGTAGACTTTTAATTCCTATCTGTATCCTAGTTTGTATCCTTTGAGCATGTTTTCATCAGACCAAATCAACAGGAATGTGTACAACTTTCATGAAAATCTTACTCTCTCCCTTTCCCTCCTGCCTGTTGTTCTCCTGCAGTCAATTAAGAGGTGGAAAGAAAAGCAGCAGCAAGAAAAACAAGGAAACTTGAAGAAGAAAAAGAAATCAGAAAAAATGCTCAAGGAAGAATTGCTACAGAATGAAGAAGCTCAGAAGCAAAAAGCAGCAGAAGAAAGAAAAAGACGACAAGCAGCAATAGAAGCATGGAAGGAGCAGAAAGCAATAGCATTGGCAGTGGATCAAGCATCACAAGTAAAACTAGAAGAAAAGAAGGAGAAAAAGCAACAAAAAGAACACCAACGCCGATGCCACATGAAATTAGTGTTGGAAAAGTATACCTTGCTAAAGAAAGAAAAGGAGGAACTTGAGAAGCTGGAAAAAGAGAAGAGAGAGAAAGCAAGAAAGGAGGAAAGGAAGAGAATTGCTGCAGAAGAAATTACTAAGTTTCAACAGCGTGTGCGTTAACTACATCCCCATTATGCATGTTGTTTTAAATTCACCTACTTTCTCCTAGAATATAATCTGTTAAACACAGGTTTCGTTCATTTAAATCTATTTATGATTCACTATGAAGAATGGCATCTGTTACATACAAGAAGCAGTATGAAACTGTATTTTATACACAAGTATTCCTTTTCCTTGCTATTTTAAGTTCTACAGGATTCTTCAAGTCCGTATTTCTTTCTGCATGTAGAAGTGGTTTTATTTACTTCAATGTGAAAATGTTTGGGAAAACCGACTTGGGCTGTGTTGCTCTTCATGCTATAGAAAATGTCAGAAGACCTGATTATTGTATGTAGATATGAAATTAAAAGACATGTTTGAATATCCTGAAGGTTTCAGTAGCTGTAAGGTCATGATAGATCCCATTTCAATGTGAATCTGATTATTGGAGAACCAGTAGTATTGTCATTCACACTGGGAGTTCATTTGTATAAACACAGATTAAACTAGTACAATTTAATGAACTGTAATTTGTTTGTGCAGGACAAGCTGTATATAGCAAGTAGCTACCCAGTGTAACTTCATTCTGTACTCTGACAAAATAATTTCAAAACAAATATAACTGTGAAAGGGCTATGTACGTATTTTCATACAATTTGTTTTACTTCCAAAGAAATGTTTGGTTTTCTTGTTTCAGGATCTACAGAAACTGGAGCTAAGGATTCTACAAAAACAAGCTAAAGAAGCAGAGAAACAAGAAAAAGAAAAAAGATTGGCAAATTAAGAGAGAATGTAACATCTTTTTTGTTTTACTCTGACGTGTGCAGCTTACCTGTTTAAGCAACCATTTTCCTCACTGATAAAAAAGAATTTTTACTCATCAAAATGGTTGATAAAGGCTTGTTACCAAGAAACAAAATTGCAGCAGGCATAGCTGTCCTTGTGTTTAAAAAAAGTGGGGGTGGGAGGAAAAGGGCAAGGGAGAATTTATTTCTCAGCAATATTTATTCTGGGTAAAGCCCACAGCTCATACAAATGAGCTGTAATATCGGTGATGTTTTTTATTTTTAAGTGGTTTTCTACCATCAGTTAAACAAGTAGGCTGACTTCCAGAAGAGTTTTGGGGACATTGTCTGAGTTCAAGAACTCCAAGGAGTTTATCCTTTTAAATCACTAAAGTTTAATGACAGCAAGCAGTTGTTGTCTCTCTTACTGATTTTGTATTCATGCTGTTACCTATGATGGTGTGGAGGGAAAAAACATCTCTTTCTGGCTGGCCACCTGGGTTTGGTTTACTCTGCACCTTTTACCATAGAATTGTAGAATAAACTAGGTTGGAAAAGACCTTTAAGTTCCACCATTACCCCAGGACTGCCAAGTCCACCACTAAACCATGTCACTGAGGGAGGGCCTCATCTACATGGTTTTTGAACACAGAGATGGTTATTCCACCACAGCCCTGGGCAGCCTGTTCCAATGCCTGACCACCCTCTCTGTGAAGAAATTGTTCCTAATATCCAGTCTAAATCTCCCCTGGTGGAGCTTGAGGCCATCACCTCTTGTCCTATTGCTTCTTACTTGCAAGAAGAGACTGACCTCCACTTCACTACAACGTCCTTTCAGGTAGCTATAGAGAGCGATAAGGTCCCTCCTGAGCTTTCTCTTCTCCAGACTAAACAACCCCAGTTCCCTCAGCCATGCCTCATCAGACTTGTGTTCCAGGCCCTTCACCAGCTTTGCTGCCCTTCTCTGGACCTGCTCCAGCACCTCAATGTCTCTCTTGTAGTGAGGGGCTGTTGTGATTTAAGCCCAGTAGGTAACTCAGAACCACACAGCCGCTCGCTCACTCCCCCCCTTTTTCTCCACCCCTACTACCCAAGGGATGGGGAGCAGAATCAAAAGAATGTTACTCCCATGTGTTGAGATAACAGCAGTCCAGTAACTAAGGTACAATAAACTACTACTGCTACCACCAATAATCATAATGATAAGGGAAATAACAAGGAGAGAGAATATAAAGCTGAAAGGGGAAAGGGAAACAATAAACACAAGTGATGCACAATACAATTGCTCAACACCCACTGACCCATACCAAGCCTGACCCAAGTTGGGCCTTCTGGGTAACTCCCCCCAGTTTATATACTGGGCATGATGTGCTGTGATATGGAATACCCCTTTGGCTAATTTGGGTCAGGTGTCCTGTCTCTGCTTCCTCCCAGCTTCTAGTGCCTGGCAGAGCTCACTGCCTCACTGGCAGAGCATGAGACTGAAAAGTCCTTAGTCAGAGTAAACATTACTTAAAAACATCAGTGTGTTATCAGCGCTGTTCTCAGACTAGAGCCAAAACACAGCTCCTAAGGAGAAAAATGACTGTTAGAGCTGAACCAAGGACAGGGGCCCCAAATTGAACACAGTATTCGAAGTGCAGCCTTGATGAGGACTTAATGAGGGTTTATAACTCATTCTGTAATCAATGAGAAAAATTGATTTGTTTGTTTCACTCGAGGTTGAGGTTCATGTTAACAGATACCAGTCAAGGATGTACAGACCTACCAAGGGCTGGGAGGGACGTGCAGAAGAGGTCATACTACCAGTCTCAGAACCAATTCTACATATTCCTCGTAGGTAAGGAGGAGAGCAATGGATGTGTAGCATCATGACATATAATTATATATGACCTCTTTATGCTTCTTTTGCCTTGTTTTTAGGGCTGTCCCAGCCTGGAGACAAGGGCTGTAGATGAGCCTGTTGCAAGCTGAGGGCGACTTTCAGCAGTGGAGCGGCCGGCAGGCCTTGGGAGCTGTTACAGAACTTGATTGACACAATGATATCTGTTGCCTTTGTATTCTGTGTGCGCGGGTGTGAAACGTCAGACGCCCCGTGGCGTCACGCGTCTCCGTTACCACGAAACGCGCGTCTCCCGACGGCTGTGACGTCGCCGCGGAAGGAGAGGGCCTCGCCGCGCGTGACGTAGCTCTAGCGCGCCGGGTACGGGTGGCGGCAAGATGGCGGCGGCAGAGGCGCCGTGCTCGGGGGAGGCGGAGCGGCTGGACTTCCTGAGGGAGCGCCATGTGCGCTTCTTCCAGCGCTGTCTCCAGATCCTGCCCGAGCGGTACTGCTCCCTCGAGACCAGCAGGTAGTGGCACGGTATCCGGCGCCGCCGGGGACCCGGGTGGGGGGCGGGGACCTGGCGTGGCGCTCGGGGAGCCCGACGGGAAGGGGGG
>NW_009943095.1:0-6820 GCF_000696875.1 Nestor notabilis | reverse complement strand
CTGCCGTGCCTGGGGCAGGAAGCAGCAGGAGGAGCACAACATGCCGGTCCCGTGACCGGCCGCGTCCCGCGGTGGCCGGAAGGGAAGCGCTGCCTGTAGGAGTTGCCCACCACCAGACTGCTCCCCAAAATATGAGTGGGTGTAGGGGCTTTGTTTGCGTTCGCTTTAGTTCCGTGTTATCCTCGAGGGAAGACTTGTTGATCTCTTTAATGTATTTAAAGTCTGTACTTCACTCTTGGAAGCCGATTTTAAAATTAATGGCTTAAGTCTTTTGTTGGTCGAAGTCAGCATGCAGAATTTACTTATTTTTTTTTCTTTAATGTAGCATAAATAATTTGGATCTTCATTAGCTAGTAGAAGAGTTAAAGTATTAGAGAAGTGTGTTCCTCATTTTTGAATTTGAGCGACATTTGTAATGGTTTCAGGATCCATTTACTTAAAATTCTTAGTCTTTACATAAGGTAGTTACATCTGAGGCACAAGAGAATATTTTGATTGTTGAGCTACACTTCATAAAAACCTGGAGACATGTAGAGGGTTCAATATGTTACTCACCAGGTATTTTTCACTTTGTAGTGTTTTGCAAGTCACGCTATGAAGAATGCTTTTGATCAAGTCTTCCTGTTAAATCAAGCTGTATTGCAGTTGAGAGTAGAAACACGTGGTAAAAACATGTAAGAACTACTACGGATAGTACTGAACACTGTGTGGAATAACACTTTATATTCAGAAGGGAAGTCTGAAATTTTTATTTAAGTCATTTATTCAATAAGAAGTAGCTGATGTTTCAGTATACTTTGTCAGTTATTTTAAATGACAGCACAAGGAAGTCTAGGCATGCAGTACTCAACTCTTAAGTATTACAGTTACAGTAACATGCATTCATACTAGAATCAGAATGCAAAGGGCTAACCTTGGCCATACTGACATGTAGAGAAAGGCTGAAGAAGCAGGATTTGTTCTGCCTTGAGGAGGGAAGATCCGATCACAGCCTTCCATTACCAAGAAAACTAGAGACACAAGAGGTGGGAGTGTACCCCTCAAAAGGGACTATGGCGGTGGGTGTCCTGGGCTATGGGAACAAGTTGCTTCAGGGAAAATTGTTGAAATGTAGAAAAAATGTTCTTTACTATTGCACAGTGAAGTGGTGGAGTCTCCCTTGAAGACCTGGCTTGGCAGGGTCCTATGTCTTCTCATGTATGGTCCTGTGTTCTGCAGGAGGTGGGACTGGTGATCTCCAGAGGTCTTTGACAGCTCAGACGTTTCTGTTCTGTGAGTTACATTGCCAAGCTGTCAGTTTGCCGGTGAGCTGAAGCAGATGCTCTGGTTTACCTGGGGTCTTTCCCATTCTTATTAAATAATGCTAATTATAATGCTAATTGTTTTGAGAACTCTTGAGACGACAGTGAGTTGCCTGAGCTTAAATTTAATGTGTGGTCGTAGTGACCACAATACATTGAATAACCAGTGCCCCATGTATTCTATATAATGGCTGTGCAGCTCTGAAAAAAACACTCTTTTCTGAAAATTGGGACTATCAATTTTAAACTATTTCAGGATGACTTAATTTTTGGGTAATGAGCACAGCCTAACCCTTCAATTAGAATAAAAATGGCAGTCATCTAGATTTATTCATTTTTTTCAGTTTTTACTCAGCCAGAGGCTTTTCAGTTCTCTCACACTGATTTTTAGATCAGTGTTCTGCAGATATGCATACATATCTGTTAAGAAACTTTAAGCAGGGGTTTGAACCACAAACATGTCATCCCCAGTTTGACCTTGAGGGTACTAAGTTTTCCTTTTTGGCAAGTACAAGGTCAGTGGGTTCAGCAAGCCTTCTGAGCTGGCACTGCTATAGAAAGAAATGCAGTTACCCTTTTATTCTTGCTTCTCTTGTTCCTGCACTTGTGTGGTTCTGTGGTGAATTAGATGCAGAAACTCAAGTAAATTAAAGAGAGAATTGTTAAAAGTATTGTCAGTGAGTTGGTTTTAGTTCACCGCACTGCAGCAGAGATGACTGCATTTGTGGACACCAGGCAGTGTAGTAGAGACTGAAATTTTCCACACAGTGCTGGTCCATTCTAAGTTAATCTAAGTTAATCAGTGATAAGAGGAATTCATTCCTGCCTTTTTTACTCAACATACTGGCTCAAAGCAGTTATAATTATTTTTGTTGTTATTGCATGCAGCATCAGCAACAGTAGTTTTTAAGTAATCTTTGTCCATGCTTGAAGATGAAGAGCTCTGAATCTATCATGAGAAATGTCTACTTGCTTGTCTTGGACAGTAACTTAAGACAAATGATACCTGTTTTGTATGCTTTCAGTAGGTTGTTAAATGGATTTCAGCTGTCAAGCTTTGATGCTTGACTTCCTGAATTAATGCACATGTTGTAACTAAAGTGGTACAAGGTGTGAAGAAAATAACAGCAAAAGTGATGCCAGACTTGGAGGCTGCCCTTTATAAAAAAGGCAGCCCTCTGTGGAAATACCTGTATACAAAATTTTTACACTTCATGGTGGGTTCTCAGCTAAGGTGCTGCGAAGAGTTGCTTTTTTAGGCTTAGAACATGTATCTGTTAATTTTCTGTGAAGGAGTAAGGATGCAGTATTTAGACTCTGCCAATGTCCAGTGGTGCCAGATGTTCTCGGCCATCATGTGCGAGTTCCAACACACTATATGGGCTGTTATTTAGTCATTCTGGGGCTATTAACGCAGAGGATCAAATCTCAATAAGTAAAGTAAACCCTAACTATATGTAAACGCACTTTTTACATTCATTTATCTGATCCATGTATTTTTAAGAATAGATGACATTTATTGTCTGTCTTACATGTACAGCCTTGCAGTTTTGTACCTAGTTTGCTGCAGTTTCTAGTGCTGAACTTGGCATGTTATTTTTGCCTCACTGGAAGTAGCATAGCTAGGTAACATAGTGTGAAAAAGTCTCTAAGTAGCTTTCAATACAAGATTGTCAAACTTGGTGTTTGTGAAAATCAGAAAATACATGCGAGGTTTCCAAGAAATAATTTACTGTGTCTGAACAGTAACTTCCTTGGGTTGTTTGTTTGTTTTTTTTTTTATAAAAGTAGTTGTTTTGCTTGAAAAAAAGTGGGTTATTATCCAGAGTCAGATTTTGGGTTACAGAGATAAAAGGCAAAAGTTGGTATAAGCCTGGAAGTGTTAATTTTGCACTTTGAAGGACAGGTTTTTAGTCATTAGATGGCTTAAAAGATACTCTTGTTCCACCTTTGTGTAAAGCATACTTTTTTAGCTTTCTATACTCAAAACTTTATTTATAGTGATAATAGGAAAAAGGCATGTTTTAGAACCCAGTGATTACAGAATAAATTTACACTTTCTGCCATGAATGCTTGTATTAATGGAGCTGTATGCTGTTCAATTTTGGGTTTGTGGTTTTAATTTTTTGCAAGGACCTTAGAGTTGCTTGGAGGGGTTTTTTTGAAGGGAGAATGTGGATCTGCTCTAGCAAGTCTAGAGGAGGCTATGAAGATGGTCAGAGGGCTGAAGCACCCCTCCTATGGAAACGGGCTGAGAGAGCTTGGCTTGTTCAGCTTGGAGAAGACAAGGGTCAGGGGAGAACTTAGAGCAGCTTCCAGTGCCTGAAGGGGGTCTAAAGAAATCTGGAGAGGGACTTTATACAAGGGCCTGTAGGGACAGGACAAAGGGGAATGGCCTTAAGCTGACAGAGGGGAGGTTTAAATTAGATATTAGGAAGAAAGTCTTCACTGTGAGGATGCTGAGACACTGCACAGGTTGCCCAGGAAAGCTGTGGCTGCCCTATCCCTGGCAGTGCCCAATGCCAGGTTGTACAGAGCTTGGAGCAACCTGGTCTAGTGGAAGGTGTCCCTTCCAAGGGCAGGGGGATTAGAACTAGATGGTCTTTAAGGTCCCTTCCAGCCCTAATTGTTCTGTGATTCTGTTTTAGTGTTCAATATCCAAGCAGGTTACAGATTAAACCTTTTGTTTGTAAGAATGGTGGAAAGCAGTGGAAAAGCTGAGGGTTAAAGTAAAAGATGGGGGGAGGGGCGGGGGGAGAGCCAAAGGATGTTAAAAAAAAATAAAAAATATAAACCCCAAGTAACTTCAGGTTAACAAGTCACCATTATTCATCTGAGTTCTGGCCATCGTTTGTGCTATGTAATCCTAGAAGACAGCAGTTTTGAAGCAGCAGTTGTTGACTTAAATTCTGGTTGTGAATGGGCAGGCAATGACTATAGCAGCCTGTCAGCCCTCCAGTAGCAATGTCACCCTTTGAGTTTGGGTCACTGTAGTGAGATGAGTGTCTGCTGCATCATCATTTGGCTGCTGTTATTTAATTAGAATTCTATTGGAGGTGTGTTTGGGCTAACTCACATCACCATTTTATGTGGCTGTAGAGGCTTCTGTCCACATCTGTCTCTCATCTGCAGAGGTGCCTACTACTGGCAGACAAGGTGACTCATTAACTTGTGACTTACTGCAAATTATAACTTAAATCTCCAGAGGAAAGCTGGCATTAACTTCTGGTTTTCCTTAGTTTGCTGAAATGTAGTTTCTGCCTGTATAGCAGCTGTTTCACAATCCATCATCTTACGTGATGAAAGGAGAGTAGGAGTTCATGGAAGAATAGTCAGATGCAGGGGTGGGTGGCAGAATATATATCCCTCTGATTTTAATCAGTGTCAGAGCTTTCAAGGTACCATTACATGAACATTTTCTCTCATAGCAAGCTGTCTCAGATTCCTAACACAGTGCTGTTGCTTTGGTGCTCTGTCAGAGCAAATAATGCAGCTGCTTGAGGAGCCATGCTTTAAACTGTATGTCTGCAGTGGTTTGAGGTGAAAACAAAACCCTCAAAGAAGGTGTTAGCACACAGGTATGGTAGCACATGCTTATGGAAGGAAATGAGCTGTGTGCAAGACATTCAGCATGCTATGTGATCCGCTCTTGTATTGGACACGTGGATTTGAAGTGCTCAATTTTTGGTGTTTAATTTAGTCATCTATGCTTTATACCAGAGGACAACAAATAAGTATCTCTAGATGGTGATTCATCCTGTGTGCCTATTTATACACTGATTGGTTAAAAAGGAAGCCTTCCTGTTTGACATCTTACAGAGAAATGCTTACAGTACAAAGAACACAATTTCATCATGCTTTCTGAGCTAGGCTCTGTGTGTTGCACCACTGTCAGAGGCTGAAAATTCATACATATATCTGTTTCTGCAACTGTTTGTTAATTTCTCCGTGATATTTATGGTGGGAAGTGTAAGTCTTGTCTTTTTCTTTTAGGTTGACAATTGCATTTTTCGCACTCTCTGGTCTGGATATGTTGGATTCCTTAGATGTGGTGAACAAAGATGATATAATAGAATGGATTTATTCCCTGCAGGTCCTTCCCACAGAAGACAGTGAGTGAGTTTTTAGTTTTTTTATTGACATTAACATCTTTACTCTTGCTTTTCACCTGGGGAATAGTGGGAATAACCTCTTGTTTCTTATTAAATACAAAGTTGATCTTCCTGAAGTGCTGTCCTGGTAATTCCACGTAGTTATGTTGAGCAAGTCCTAGAAATAGATCCCTCTGCAGTAATAAAGTTAGAAGCAGCAATTAGTTTAGCTTTTTAATGTATACAAGTTGAAACACTGAAATTTTTTTGAAGATAAGACAGTATAAAATAGTATAGTGAAGTTGCACCTTTAAGCATCTTGGAGGAATGTTTCACTTGGTTTTGAAAGAAATGCATGTGTTATGTAAGATTGCAAAATCTGATAGTGATTATATTGACTTCCACTAATTGTAGCTATGCTAAGAATGTCACAGGTTATGGTTATTTGGAGTATCTATTGGAAAATGGGAAGTATAATGTTAAGAAGCAAAAGGGATGACCACAGTTCCTGCTTTAAAACGAATAATCTTTTCCTTAGATCTGTGAAGGTTTAAGTTACCTAAGTTTTTAGGATTAATGCTGTTGCTGCATCTCAGCTGTTCTCAGGTTGGAAGGTGTGGATCCAAGCCAGAGAGGGAGCACACAGGAAAGTTCCTTTTCTGGCAACTTGGCAGAAGTCAGGATGATGCTGTTTCTGTGATTAGTTGGTGTTGGCAATTTTTAATATAGCAGTGCAGGTGAACGGTCAATAGCAATAGAGGAGGAGTAAGGGAGGGAGATGCAGGCGAGACTCTACTGCTGCTTTGTGTCAGGAGGAACTGGAGTGTGAAGTGGTGGTGTGGGGATAGCTCCATGCTGGTCTCTAGCAAAAAGGTAATTCCAGACACCCGTCTGTAAAGTCATGAACATGTATTTTGTATGTTGCACGGTTGTAGAAAGAAAAATGTCTGTTTCCCTATAATAACTAGTCTAATTATATACTGAAAATTAGGTGTCTTCCCTAAAAGCAGTTCTGTGGAAGAAAAGCATTTTTATGAAGTAAGCATATGGAAGTCAAGATTGATGATGCTTAGCTTTTACAGTTATAAAAAGGTCCCTTTTCTTGTTCTGGAGACTTGAGAGCCACCTAAGGCATTAGTTCTAGCAGATTTGTTTTCTTGTATTGTATTCCAGAACTGATTATAGAAAATCAGGGGTTTGGATCACATAATTATTCCCACAACATTTTTAATCATGAGAAGGTTCCTCTCCCTTAACATTAAAAAATTTTTCCATGATGCACTTGTTGGGCTTTTTTAGGCGTTGCTCACTCTGATCTTTATCCCAGTTGTCGTGGTCTTGAGCCCAGCTGGTAACCTGGAACCACGCAGCTGCTTGCTTACTCCTCCCCTTCTTCCTCTCCCTGTTCCTGGAGGGATGCAGAGGAGG
>NW_009943094.1:81795-82152 GCF_000696875.1 Nestor notabilis | reverse complement strand
CCAGCACATTTCTCATTATAGAAATACTTCAAATGAGGCCCCTTTGCCATGAGCTCAAGACTGTGCTGCTGGAGAATGTCTTCATAATGCTATTGCCTTGTACTTTCATAGCCCTGCTGAGGCTCACTGACACTGATGGCCACACCAAATAAACAGCATGAGCTTTTTCCCTAGGAATATACCATTCAGAAACTTTAATCATTGCTATAGCTCCCTTTCTGTCTCATTTGAGAAAGAGGTTTTGTACTTCAGCTACAAGTGCTCTTTGTAAGACTGAACTTTAGAAGAAAAAAATCTCACTTCATCTGTTCCAAATGACAACTCTCAAATGACATACATTCATTACAGAGTAATACT
>NW_009943094.1:80427-81764 GCF_000696875.1 Nestor notabilis | reverse complement strand
CCAGACTGACTTTAGGACATTACAAGCACACATGCATCACTATACCTGTTCAGCCAGCTTGCCCAGCCTGTTTGGCTGACAGCAGGACCACAAACAGAAGTAACAGAGGCCATCAAAGTGTGTGAAACAGAGAGAAAGGGGAAAAAAAGAAAATACAAACAAAGAGGCACTGGAAACGTAAGATACACACAGTCAGACAGAAAACAAAACTCATACTGTATTAGAGTGAACAGAAAGTTTCCATTTCAGATTACTTCAGAGCTTATCACTTTTAAGTAGTTCACTGGGAAACATGGAAGTCCCAGTTATAACATAAACAAGAAGAAGTTTAAGTCAGATAATATGTAATGCCTACTGCCTTATCCCTCCTCCATCTGTAGCTAAAGGCTGTTTGCAGCTTCTGAAAGACCTTCTCAGTAAACAGTCCAGTGAGGTTGGAAGACATTATGCATTTATCTGCATGCTAACTTGTATCAAACACCCATTCAGTTTGGCTATTCATCCATAGGCATTTAAATTCAGTGATCTAAAAAGTCAAACACAGGCATCCCTTTGGAAGAATGGGAAAAGAGGTTAAAAAAATCCCCCAAAACACTAATAAAGGGCTCAAGAATGGAGATTAGAGATAAAAAAGGTATAAAATGAAGGGGAAGCTTCAGTTTTCACAGTCCTCTTGCAGTACTTTTCACATTGCCATTTAACATTCTGCAGAAAAACTGGGGTTGTTTTCCTCTTTGTGCAGTCTGAAGAGCAAATATCCAAACCTGGCTTTTAAAATTATTATTTAGACAGCCAAAGCATCTGAAACGCTTTATTGAATGAATTTAAAACCTTGACTTACAGTCATCTTAATTTCATCTATATCCTTCCTATTTTTCATCTACTGATTCATAAAATTGCTTTGGTCGCATTTCTTTATAACCATCTCTCTAGGGGTTGTTAAAAACCTTTTCTCCTTTATATGTGTGACAGAAACCACAGAAACTATAATCTCCAGTCTGTGAAGTGGGGCTGTGTGTACTTTATGGGCATATTCTCCCCTTCAAAGCTTCCAATTTTATACCTTTAATTGAAAAAAGTCCAACTCTCACATGAGGTGAGACAAATGTATTTGCATGTTGCTGATACTCAGTGAGATCTTTAAAAGTAAAAAACCTGCCACACTTATCAGTTTTCCTGGGTCTTATTTGAGGAACTCTGTCTTCCATGTAATTTAACATAGACATAAGCTGTTTTTCAAACAGACAAAATCTGAATCACACAAAAGCTGAAACAGCATTGCTTGAAATACTTAATGTATTTCTGATCAGGAAGCTGTATTTAATACTGCTCCTGCA
>NW_009943094.1:47319-80396 GCF_000696875.1 Nestor notabilis | reverse complement strand
GAAACAAGTTTCTTAACACTGGTCCTCTGTATTTGAAAGGGAAATCAATTGGTCCATTAATACAGAACAGTGAAATTATCCTAATGCACATCTTCAAGGCTTATTTACTTGGTGATGAAGCAAGCAAGCAATGGAGCTCTAGCTCATCACAAAAGAACTTACACAAATGAACATGATTTCCTGTACAGTTCCCAGAGATTCGGTATAAGGAATAAGGAGTTTAATCTCACCTGTAAGCAAATTGCTACGTTGACCCTGCACCCAAAGGTAGTGCTCACTGCACGAGCAGAGAGGCCCAGGTCTTTGAATAACTTGGAGAAAGACTGTGTTAATGTAATCCTTGGTCTCTCCTCTGCAACCACCATGCACGTTCGCACGCAGGACAGGTTAACTCCTTTCATCTGAGAGGTTAGGTGAAGAAAACAATGTTTTAAGTTTGAAGTCAACAATTCTAGAATTAAGCTATTTCAAGATGGACTTCCAAAACACTGGAATAACTGACACAAACTGGTTAAACAATATAGACACAGCCTGCACTAAGTTTGGCTCCATCGACCCAGGACAACCTTCTAAAACTGTGCCAAGAAGCTTTGTGGCAGGGTTTTCTCTGCACAGGATGCAAACTACTTGCATCGTGTAGCTACAACACAGCCACTCATCACTCCGAGCTGAAAACCCCACAAAGTGTCATTGTTTCACAGGGCTGGGCTCACAAGGGACCTGCTCACTCCAGTTCAGATGCACGCAGGGTGTTTGAGACATTCGTAGCCCTAATCGGCATGAATGTGAACCTGTAGCAACTGGTTGTGGGCCAAGATTCCCTTTAGTGAGGTCCAGAGAGAACAGAGGGACAGAGTTTGGTGTCTATACTGAGAATAAGCACAATGAAGCCACTTTCTTGTGCACAACAAGCTGCCAGACATTCCCAGGGGAAGTCCTGGGCAGCTTAGTTACTACAGCCGTGGGAACTCTCCTGCCACTGAGACAGAGGCAGCTCTTCAAGGAAATTCAGTTTCAGCTAAGAGTTATCCCTCAAAAATAACTGGATGTATTAGTGTGTAATTGCTGCTGTTAGGAAGATTACAGCCAGTTCAGAACTCAATACTTTTGGTATCAAGCAATAGGAAAGCAGGTGAGACTTGCCAGGTTTTGGGGCCTTCTTGTTTCTTTTTTTGGGAAGAAGTTTTTTGGGTTTGGTAGGACTTTGTTTTTTCTCTTTTTTGATGTAGGTTTTGTCTGTTTGTTTAGGGTTTTTTTTTTCACCTCAGACAAGTTGATAACCTTGCTATGTATTTTGCCCAAAATCTCAGAAATACCCAGCATGCAGCACAGAGGTGGCACAAATAAGTAAAGTTGAAACCAGAAGAACTTCTTTTCTTCCCCACCAGAAACATGAGAGCTCAAATTTCCAGCAATCTCAGTGTTTTCCAAAAAATTAAGTCATAATTAAAGGCTTTCACAGAAACACTTATGGGCCCATTTTCTGCAGTCTAAAATGAAAGATTTTAGAAAGATACATGTATTTAGATGTCAGTATGTTGAAAAATGAAGTCCACTCACCCGGAGTATATCAGTCTGTGTTCCAAGCCCTTTGGTGCACATCTCCATCACAGAGTAAGAGCAGAACGTGACGCGCACTTTATACTGACTAACAGCAGACAACCAGACAGACACGTTGCTCTCCAGTTCCAGAGGAGGGACTAGAATAGACTGATGACCCGAATATACACTAGGGAGAGGAAGAAAAAGAAAGAAGAAAACATCAAGCCAGCATATAAAAAGCCAAAAGTTACATAAAGTCGTAATGAAGCAAATCTAGGAAAACTGAGAGCTTGAATCTACTTGAACTTCAGTTCAAACAGAACTTGGTTTGGGCTGGAAGGGACTTTAAAGCTCAGCCAGTTCCAACCCCCTGCCATGGGCAGGGACACCTTCCACTAGAGCAGGTTGCTCCAAGCCCCTGTGTCCAACGTGGCCTTGAACACTGCCAGGGATGGGGCAGCCACAGCTTCTCTGGGCACCCTGTGCCAGCACCTCAGCACCCTCACAGGGAAGAGCTTCTGCCTCAGAGCTCATCTCAATCTCCCCTCTGGCAGGTTAAAGCCATTCCCCTTGTTGGGTCCCTACAGGCCCTTGTCCAAAGCCCCTCTTCCAGGTTTCTTGTCAGCAGCTTTAGGCACTGGAGCTGCTCTTAAGGTCTCTCCTAAGGTTCCCTTGGATAAGAATTTGAAAGAAATCTACAACAGTCAACACCTTAAGGGTATTGTAAAAAGATACAGTTTACTCTCAAAAGACTTTAAAAGGATTTATTTAATCAATGTGAAATAGACAGTGAAGTCCTTTTTTTTCTTGGATTTTGTATCTACGTAATTTCACTTGCAAACCCCAAGTTACTGAAGTAACTCGCTCCCATGAATTTTGTTACCACAAAATGTATTTTATGAAATACCTACAAAAGGTTAATTTGGGTTTCTCTGACAGTTTCAGCCATGACTGTTCCCTGGGATTCTAGAGAAGGCTGGGAATGCACGGGAGAACCTATGACTCAAAGGACATACCTGCACAAACACCATAGAGCAAATCCCAAGCCACAATAAGGGTCAAGACAGATGGCAATCTGACGTGAAGGGTACAGCTCACATTGTAGCTTTATAGAGCGACATAAGGCACTTGTAGCTGCATGTGACATCTGTAAGAGGAAAAGAGGTGCTCTCAGGGGCTTTAAACCAGAAAGGGAATCACATGAAATACAGAAATGTTTGCTGTAGAAAACATGGCAACATGCAATGGTTTGGGGTTTTTTTTAAGCACCTTTAACACAGGAAAGGGATATAAGCCCAAAAGTTGACAGGTACTTTTCATGCTAATAGCCAGTGACATCTGTCATGACATCGAATGATGCTAAACAACGTCTGACATCTCTACTATAAATTGCAAAAGAAAACATTTATGAACTTCATGACAAGCACACTTCATCTCATCCCCATTGTGATTCCTCACATAGAGCCAGTAAAGACTGAATGCCTCCAAAAAGTGCATTAAGAAATGTGGATGTCATGCATCTGAACACTGGGGTGCTCCTCTTACATTTTTGTATGTCTTCCCTGGCAGGAGGAATGAATGCAGAATATACCTATATATGAGGAAATACAGTAGAATAATCTCTCTCGTTACTCTACCTTTACTCCTGCTAATATACCAGTAGTAGACACACTGAAGTCCAAGTATGCCAACATATCTGGAGATGTAGGTCTGAAAATACCAGCCAGCTTCTTTTTAGGCATATCATCTATTTAAAAGACAGAAAATGAAGTGCATCATATTATTATTTTGTAAAATACAGGACAAAAATATATCTTTACAGCATTACCACCAGATGCTTGCTATAGTAGCTGGACAGCTACTTTGATGCAATGTGAGATACATCCATTCAGTTAGGAAGTTATGGTATAACAAAAGAAATAAATCAGTCTTCAGACTGGATTTTGGCAAACATTCTGTACCTGTATCCAAAATAGTGGGCCATGTTTTAATATCTACAGCTGCTGCAGCTTCCTTGGACTTCAGCAGTTTCATTATCGCTTGTGTGGTCAGTATACAGGCAGACTTACTGACCTGTAAAAGACACAGCATCAAAACCATGTATAAAACTAACAAATGAATGCTCAAGTAATTTCATATCCATCCACATGAGAGGACCAGTAAGGTGACTAGATGGAAAATCCCCATTGGAAACAAAGGAAAATCAATCACAGCAACAGAAAGAACATTTTGAATGAGTTGCAAAAAACGTATTTACTGGCTCAGTCACAGCATACTCATTATTTCTTTTCCTACCTTATTTTATACGGACTATGGCAAAGCAATTTATCAGGCTGCATCAATCATCCTGCTCCTACCAAAAGCACCAGGAGGGGAATGTCTTATACATACCTCTACAATCATTTTGACAGTGGGCAGAGTGGTAGCAAGGTTCTGTGGATGAGGTGGGCGAACGGTGATAGGTATACAGCCAGCATATAAGCAGCCATAGAAAGTTGCTATTAAGTCTACTCCTGTAAAGGATATTTGTAAAATTAAAGCCATTTTTATGAGAACGAAAGGTCAAACTCTTTCTCCAAAATCAAAACACTCCCCAGTTTCTTTTATTAAGATGTAAGGATTTGTCACAAAGGTCTCTTCAAATCAACAGCGTGTTCTTTTAGCCATGCCCCATTCTGTAAGGTTAAAAGACTTTGCATTTGAGAGTTAGCAAAAATTATTCAAACCCTACAGACTTTAAATTTGCAGGGATATATTTTCATGGACAGGTAGTATAAAATAACAAAACTAACAAAAAAAGGTATTGTAGGTTATGAAGATGACATTTGTTTTTCACGATTACCACTCTGGAATATGCAGTCATCCTACTTTTATGAGGTAATACTTCTTTTTCCTCAGGTGCACTTGCACATATTAATAATGCAAGTTTGAGGTCCAGATTTCACTTCTAGAGACAGCCACTCATGAAAGAAAGGGTGTCCATACACCCACATCCCTAATCTAGCTTTCAACTGATATATATACAGTTTTATTCCATTCTCTGAGGTTGAAACTTGTGAATCTTTCCTGTGGTGTAAATCAAACTATTCTTGTGTAACTGCTCAGCCATCTGAAGCAGTTAGATGAAATGTTTGGTAAACGTAGAAGAACCAACTTAATAAGAGAATGACAAAAAGTCTCTTCCTTGAAATACTATGTCACTGCCATATAGCACTGTACTAAGTGGGTGTCTGAATGCTCCATCTGGGCAGTAATTGTTTCTTTCCTTGTGATGCCTGACTTTGACTTTTGCTGTCTGCATTCCCTTACCTGGAGGATAAACCAGGGCCACGTGGTCACCTACATTGAGTCGTCCTTTCTCCAGCAGTGCGACTGCCACCCTTTCTGCTCTCTTGTGTAGCTGTATGCATGATGCACTACTGGCTACAGCGCCCTGCACAGAAGAGGAGCAACATCAGGAAACTTTATTCACTTTCAAACTGTTCTCCACAAAGCACATGCTGCAGATTTAATATTTTGTTGTCCTTAGTTTAACAATACACTTTCGAAGACTCTGTCTGGGTGTTTTGGAAACCAAGCTGCTGGTAACATGAACTTTTAGAACACTACTAAATTTTATACATATTATTTTGAACATCAGACAGCAAATCAGCTTCTGAATGAATCTTGTACCACACAAAGAATATCTCACAAACATTTGAAATGTCACAGTCTAAAGGAAATAGTAGTAACACAATTGCACTAGCAGCAACTGAAGCACTGCATCAGCTCTACCCCACCATGCACAGCCAAACTTCCAGCTGCTTTTGCAATCAGCAGTCTCAAAAGTACAAAGGGAACACTGCTGATGTCTTTGGTATAGACACTCTTTTGAAGGGTCAGAGAAGCAACCTGAGCTGTGGTTGCTTTGTACTGTCATTTCTGCTTCAGTGTATTGACTGATAGTGTATTTCTGCCAACTATGCATCTGGAAAGATGCATCTGGAGAAGAGAATATTCTTCTGAGAGAAGAATAAACCAATTCTGGGTCTTTTAGCAGTACTGAGGCAGTTTCTTCCGCTAAAGCAGACTCATGAGAAAAAGTCAGAACTTTGAACCATGTCTTAAACCTGTCTAAATGAGGCCCCCAAAGGCAAATCCTTCACTTCTTAAGGACCTTTGGAAAGCACATTCCCTATCTCACATGTCTGCAGTACAGCACAGCACAAGGTAGACCCAATTTATCACTGGGCTGTTAACTGTCACTGGAAGGGTAGCTACTGAGTAAAGGTTCAAACTAAAAACAACTGACCAGCTTTCCCCTCCTTTCTTTCCAGAGGGCAATAAAGAAAGTGCCAGAACAGCAGTAGAAGAATCTAAAAGATTTGGGTTTTCTCAGTAATACAGCAGAAATATTCCTCAAACCCAGGGAGGCTTAAATACTGGGGCACGTACACAAGTGCAGGTTGGTTTAGACCCCTTTACAAAGTGTTGGATGCACAAGGCATGTGAATTCTCCAGAACTGATAGTCACATGCAGAGCAGAGTGGCTATGAGCAAAAATGAGTATTTAGCTCAGAAACACGACTGTTGCCTTGTGATATGTCATAACAGCCCACACAGACCTTGAATAAAGTAAGTATACAGAGCTTGTAAGGACACAGAGCCCCAAAACTGAAGCATTTACTTGTTCATGTTGAGTAACCGTAAGTGACATTCTATTTTGGAGCACAGACAGAACTGTGGCTTCCATTAACAGGACAAAAGTTGTGTTACAGCAGGAAATGCAATTACTGCAATGTTTTAAGCTAGGCAGAATCCACACTGAAATTCCAGAGATGGAAAAATTACACTGCTTGCTAACTAGCAATTTTTTATCTGCTTCATCAAAAGAACCTGAAGCATTTTAGGAAAAGAATTCTCATTGGAATTTTCTTAGAATCCAAACAATTTTTTGCTGATCTCAATCTCCAAGTATGACCTAAAGCGCATCTCACCTTGGAATTCAACAAAAGGAAAAGGGGATGATCTGGAGTTGTCTGAGCTCGCCACTGAAGAACATCTGCTAAATACAGGAACTGAAAGAGGGAAAAAGGAGACACTGATTCAAACAAAATGTACCATGCTTAGTTTCAGTGGGATACCACAACTGTTCTTGTTTCATTTTGAATAAGCCAATTCAAGTATTTAATAAGACCACAACATGTTACCTTTCTTGCCTGGTCGTTATCCTCCAACTGGGTAACATCTCTCCCTGAGGCTTGTGCAATTCTCTTTCCAGCAACAAGGTTTCCTACTATCATTGAAGCAGGACCAACATCTGTATTTTTAGAAACAGTCCAAAATGAGGAAAAATAAGTGTAATGAACATGTAATAATCTATAATTCAGCCTGCAGAATACTATAAATGTAACATAGATCTGAAAAGATGAAAACGTAAAACCAAGGATCATATTGCAGAGAAAAAGAAGAGGACATTACACTAACAATCACTCCATCATCAGTATGGTAAAATCAGTCTATTACTGATTCAGCAAACTGAGGTCTGTCTCTACTTGACTTTTATTACACAAGTTACTACCCTCTGCAAGATGGCCAGTACAGGAGCAATTTATAACATAGCTACAGAAGCATGAAATGGATATGTGCTGTATGTCCTTGCATTCACCTGGGAATCAAGGCAGGCTATAATGTAATGCCCTCTTAGGTCTGGGATGCTCTGACAACACCCCAAGCTCTGCCAAGTTAGGCAGCTTAAAGCCATCCAACACGCACAGCCCTGAGCTGTCATATTGCTTCTGGATCCCTCTCCATGCATCCCCCACAGACACAGAACTAGGGAACACGCTCCTTTCCTCACCTGGTTGTTTCTGCCGAGGCTTAGGCAGGTTAGTAACACAAGTATGTGGACACATCAAGACGTTGCAAGGGTGCAGAGCACCCTCTAAAAAGCGTTGCTTGGTTTCTGAAATATGAATTCCTCCAAGTGGAGCCTTTGGCAAAGTGTTGGCTGGCACCAAGGCAAGACAGTAGATGCCCACTTGGTGAATGCTATCAACTGCCTTGAGAGAAAGAAACACATTCCACGTTATGAACTGGGATGTAACAAGAGCAAGAATTTGAATTCAAGTCATTTAATAACATTAAAGTTTTTACTTGCACCACAATTTGCAAATAAAGGGTCCAATTCTGCACTCACTGAACTCATAGAAGTTGTGCCATGACTTCAATGGGAGCAGGAGCAGACCCAGGACTTTGCTTGTGCACTCTACCAAGAGGATGCCACCTGCACATCATGGATTAGGAAAGTCTCTTAAAAGTGGGCAAAAAGTGCAGAGTTTTTTAAAAGCCAAAATTATACCACATCAAATTTAGTATGTATGGCACAATCACAGAAGCGCAGTAGAACATAAAACCACAAAAATAGGGAGGGAACCATCTTGCTGCCTAAAACGTTTTTAGCTGTGACACTTCTTAAAAGAGAAATAAAATATTTTCTCTCATGAAAAACAGCTTTTCCATTACCAGATGTTCCCTCTAAAAAGATTACAAAGCTGAAATTAGAAACTATTATTACACAACTGTCTTAGTCTTAAGAGAAATCCTCCCTTAAGATCTTCTCTCTAGCCTTCCCTTTATTTATCCCTTTACCAGTGTCTTCTCCAGAACTGCTCTCTCACTTTTTACTTTATTAGAACCAATGGATTAATTCCCAAATCCTCAAATGCAAGTCCCACAATTCCCCTCCTTGTTGGCCTCCCCATGGAAACACAATAAAGTTACCAAGGGAAAAGAATTTTTAATGCTTATTGTTGGAGATCTAGAATAAGGATGTTAGAGACAAAAGGATTTCAGAGTCTCTTTTGATACTTGGCCCTAAGTGTATTCTTAAACGTTTTCACACTTAACTCTCCAGCCAGTATAAAATCAGCAGAGATATGGAGAATTTAAACAAAGAAAAACCATCATCCCCAGTAGTATGAAGTTCAAAACCATGCTGAAATAAAGTCAGGTAACTGTTAACCCTGGAATACATTCCGAAGTCAGCTTATTACAGCTCTCTGTAGTTACACTGATAGGTTTTTGTTATGGAAATGAAAGATGCTCTCATTGCATACACCAGCCTTATTCACCTGTAAAGAGAGAAAGGACAGACTGACTACCTGTAGAACCCTGCTCATCCACTGAAAACTATCCTCCTCTGACGCATCAGGGCGCTGCTCTGCCACAAGCACTATTCGATCATCATGCAAAACGGTGACAGAGAACACTGCTATCCTAAAACACAAAGGACAGAAGAATGATAGGATGCAACATTTGATGAACACAGCAGGGTTTATTAGAATGTGGAAATGACTGCAACCTTTAATGGTCCTGTTGCACCACACACAGGCATTAGTTATGCCAGATCATCACGAAATCACAGACAAATTAAGAACAAATGTAGGTTCATTATTGTAATTTATTTCTGTTGGGGGTCAAGAGAATTAGCAGTCACCAGATAGAACATTTAACACGGGCAGGTTCCATATGTGCAGGGGCTCTACAAACCTTCCCTATGTAACTCCCACCATGCATGCTAAACTTGCTGTACCTACAGATGATGTCCCTTCTGAAAGACAACTATGCCAAATAACTGACCAGCACGTCTAGCAATGCTTGCACTGAAAAATACTTCTGCCCATCTGAGAATTAAATTAGTTTTAGGCTTCCATCTTCTAGGATAAAATATTAATAGTGCCTCAGTCAGGTATGTGCCATCAGTTTTATGAAAGTTAAATTGCAAAAGTGATGCAAAGATGAGGAAAGCTCAACTTTCATAGAATGGTTTCGGTTGGAAGGGATCTTTAAAGCTCACCAAGTCCATCCCTGCCCCTGCAATGAGCAGGGAAATCAGGTTGCTCAAAGCCTTACCCAACCTGACCATGACTGTTTCCAGGGATGCAGCATCTACCTCTATGTGACCTGTCCCAGTGTTTCACCACCCTCACAGTAAAAATTTTATTCATTCTATCTAGTCTAAATCTCCCCTCTCTTGAGTTTAAAATCATTAATTTTTGTCCTATTGCTACACGTGGTATTAAAAAGTCTGTCACTGTCTTTCTTATAAGCCCCCTCTAGGTAAGGCCAAATACAACATCTCCTGGAGCCTTCTCTTCTCCAGCTGCCCCAGCCCAGCTCTCTCAGCCTGGCTCCAGAGCAGAGCTGCTCCAGCCCTCGCAGCATCTCCGTGGCCTCCTCTGGCCTCACTCCAGCAGCTCCACGTCCCTCTTGTGCTGTTGCCCCAGAGCTGGATCAGGACTGCAGGAGGTTCTCCCCAGAGCACAGCAGAGGGGGAGAATCCCCTCCTTCAACCTGCTGCTCATGCTCTGGGGGTGCAGCCCAGCACACGGGAGGGTTCTGGGCTCAAGTGCACACTGAAGCCGGGAGCTTCTCATCAACCAACACCCCACAGGTCCATCTCCTGAGGGCTGCTCTCAGTCCCTTCATCCCCCAGCCTGTGTTAATACTGGGGGTTGCCCTGACTCAGGTATAGGACTTTGCCCTTGGTCTTGTTGAACCTCATGAGATTCACACTGGCCCACTTCTTGAGCCTGTCCAGGTGCTCTGGATGGTGCCCCATCCCTCAGGTCAACCACACCATTCAGCTTGGTGTCATCTGCAAATGTGTTGAGGGAGCACTTTAATCCTACTGTCTATGTTGTTGATGAAGATATTACACAGTACTGGTCCCAGTATGGACCCGTGAGGACACCACTCATCACTAATCTCCATGTGGACATCAAGCCACTGAAGAGCAATAAGGTTGGTGATACAACACGTACTATCCTTCAGCACCCTCCACACTTATAGTTTGTTCTTTAGAACATGCTGCAGAGTTCTTCCCTAGGCCAATCTGCATGAAAGGCCCAAGTGGACAAAAGGGAATTGTGATTTACATTTTGCATACAAGCATCATTTGACTGTCTTAAAAGAAGCTTTGACGGAAGTTTTAAACAGACACTTACTGATCTTTGTTTAATACTATGTGGAATTAATTTTAAATCTGTTATACATAAAGCATTGTATATATTGTATATATATACATTGGGGCTGTCAATATTTATCTTCCATGCTAGGAGGGACAGCCAAGTTCTTACCTGGCATATCACAACCTAGGGCCACCTTTTGTACAAACTACACATGTAAAAATGCACATGCAGAGCTCCTGTGTACACCATGTTACTTTTTGATTGTTTGCAGATGAAAAAAGCAGCAACGAAGTCCAGTGAGCAGTGGTGAAGGTTTTAATCCACTTACCTTCCCCGGTAGACAAACTTCATGGGTTCGACAGCCAGTGCTGTGGCTACCACATCATCTGCATTGTGCCTGCGGCCACTAACTGTCATTAGGCCATCCAATTTTCCTACCACGAACACCAAATAGTCCTGAAAAGAAGACAGGATTAGAAACAGAGGGGGAAAACCTCCAGACTCTGGGTGATACATGCGTGACTAAAGCCAAAAATCATTCTCAAGGTCACTGCCCTGACAGAGAACACTTCAGGGGCATTCAGGGCAACTGATTAGAGTTGGGAGTGAGGACAAAGCAGAGGCCCAGATGGCTCAGTCACACTTACAGGACCCACAAAGCCAAGCAATCCTGTCCTTGTGAAGGGTTGGTCTGAAACAGGCACACCGGCTGCTGTCACTGGGATGGCCTGAAAGAACATGTAAGTATTGAGACACCGACAGTCCTGGTAAGAAGAGTAAAGCCAAAATGCTTCCTGCTTCTGTTTCATTGCAGCTCTACACTCGGTTGAGAAATTATCATGTCAAGTACCAACAACACATAGGTTTTTGGATAATGCAGAACACACCTCTTCTGAACTCTGTGGTAGAATACTTTCTTATCTTTCTCTCAGCCATTTCCCCTCCATAACAAGAGCTCACACTGCTTTTTAAACTGGGTTTTATAGTATACACTCATATAGCACTTTATCAGGAAGTTGTCCTGATATGTGCCCAGACACATCGCTTCAATTGCAACAAACGCTTTGCTATCAGAACCTTGAGAAAGTTCATTTTGCTGCAGTCATGGGACTGTCTACAGCAGAGAACCAGAGCAAAGAATTAAACTCATCAGGTGGTCTCCTTGCCTTCCTCCCACCCCCCAGCTCTTCCATTCCATCAGGTTTCTCGCTGTCCCTCACTAGCACAGTGCTGCAAGCTGAAGCTGTTTGAAGCATTGAGGCTTGGCAAGCTGACAGAGAGAGCTTTTTTGCAAGAGAGGACGATGGTGAAGATTACTTTCATCTCTCTGGTAGAACTCCATATGTCAGCTGAGTCTTCAAACTGCTGTCCAGCGTAACACTACTGCGTGTGTGCGACTCTCAAAGGACTTTCACTCCTTTCTTGCCAGAAAAGGGAAAACATGAAATGTGGGTACCACTGTGAGGAAAAATCTGGGCAGAAAGATTGCATTTGCTTTACTGTGACGAACTACAAGACTTGGGACTGATACATTATCATCCTTACTGTATCTTCTTCCATGTATCTAGGAACATAATTTCATATATCCAACAGCAAACTGCTTAGTGTTACACTGCTTACTGTTAGTGCATTACAGCACATCAACTAAAGCAACTAAAAATCAACTAAAGCAAATGAACTAAAGTTCATTCTGAAAGCACACAGTTTGCAATACACAAAGGAAGCTTTTCTAAATGCATTTTGATTGCATGAAGCAGCTTGCAAATATCAGACCAACTTTGAACTTTATGTCCCAAGCTGTGCACCAATAACCTTGAAATGTCTTCAGGTAACTTTACACAAGGCTGATGTGTTAATACAGAACTAAGATGAATTTAAATGCTAACACGGGCACAACACTGGACTGCAGAATATAGAAGCAGCTCATTGACTGCTGATTGTATTTTTGGTTATAATCCCAGACTGGTTTGGGCTGGAAGGGACCTTGAAGCTCATCCAGTTCCAAACCCCTACCATGGGCAGGGACACCTTCCACTAGAGCGGGTTGCTCCAAGCCCCTGTGTTCAACGTGGCCTTGAACACTGCCAGGGATGGGGCAGCCACAGCTTCTCTGGGCACCCTGTGCCAGCGCCTCAGCACCCTCACAGGGAAGAGCTTCTGCCTAAGAGCTCATCTCAATCTCCCCTCTGGAGCTTAAAGCCATTCATTCCCCTGTCCTGTCCCTACAGGCCCTCGTCCAAAGCCCCTCTCTAAGAGACAGAATGTAACACTGAAACTTCACATTACAAAGAGAAATACCAACCTCAAACACATTCTTGGTGATTCCGAGGAGGCCAAAATACGCCATCCCAGTTGCACCTGAATTCACACATATTTCTCCAACCTCGTCAGCTTTACATAGATAAGGAGTCCCATCCACCTTCACAACACACACATTTGCTAAAGGGAGAGGAAGAACACACAGTCATGGCATTGGTGCACTTCAGCAGCTGACACAGACGTTGCTTTGCCACTGATGGGCAGCTCAAGATTGTAATATCATTTATCTATCAGCTATAGCAAACCCACAGCATCCAAGAGAGCTCTATCTTTTTGAGAGCCTGTGTAATGTGTTCTCCAAGATTACAGATCCAAGTTTGCCAATGCCATTTGTTTTTCTTACAGTGCTTCACAGTGTACCATCAGCTGCAAGTGAATCCAAAACCATAGCAATTGCTTTTCGACATGAATGGTTTGATCAAGTACAAGCATGTATGGGAGTAAAGATGAAAAATAAGAAGATACCTATCCTCAGTTTGATGACCTTCTTTAACTCATTAGAAGAACTAAAAGGTGCTATTATCCTTACTAATTTTCTTCTGAAATCTCAGAAGTCTTCCTACACTGAAATATACTTATTTTTTATCAAGGATATACACACTTGTAAACCAAACATCCCACTGAGCTTTGCTCTGGCTACTGCTTTTTTTTTACTTCTGAAATCACTATTTTCTCAGAGGTTTCTCTGGCTAAGTAGAGCCCTTGCTTAAGCAGTCTGGATTTGTCCTTTCCTAGTCTGAAAGGAAAGGAAGAAGGAGATGGAGGGAGAAGGCACAATGGACTCCATAACCCTGTAACACTTAAGCAATGATGCAGAGAGAAGGGAAAAGCACACTTTGTATACAGACGCAAATGCTACATCCTCAACTCAGTCACAAACATGAGAAACCCAACCTACAGTCCCCAGATGATGCTCCATCCATGAAGCCCAAGGACAATCCTATCACCCTGATCAAGTTAAATAACCCGAAACAAACCAAAAAACTTACCAGTAACCAATGTATGGTACAGGCAGTCTACACTTACAATCTAACAGCGGGCAGAGTTCTGCCCTGCCATGTGATACTGCAAAGTAGAACCTGTATTCCTGCTTCTCCTTCTTTTCCTGCTTCATGTGTGACATACAAGAGAGTGCATCTACCACCATTTCAGTCTCTCTCAACAGCATTGCATCTGAAAAAGAATTAGAAAGAAGGGAAAAGCAGATGGGACAGGAATGTACATGTGGACTGCACATCACGAAGAACACTGATTACTGTTAAGTAAAGCTTGCTTTCTTCTAATGAGTCCACATGTACATTCTTATAGATGATGACTCTCAGCAGTTGGCCTGCCATGAGATTTCTGGCAGAGGATGAGAATCCTACTGTGCAAACGAATGACTGCACTGATGCCCTACTGAAGACTAGATTCAGCTTTGGAATGTTTCAAGACCAGCACAGCGTGAAGACAAGAAGAATGTCAGAAGCCTGCACCAACAGAAGGTGCCTGATGAGTGCTAGGAAGTGCTCTCTTGTTCTTCTCTCACAGTTTCATAGTGGATCCGTGTGCAACTGATATCCATTTGGATTGTTACTGTGTGCCAATTGCGGAACTCCAGGATCTTCTTGAGGCAAACAAGTCTTCCTAAAAGGCCTGGGTCCATGAGAATAAAAACAAGAGGGACTTCTCTGCACTCCAGCCTTGAGTTATCGCTTCTGTTCTAGAAGCATGAAGCTTTAGGAAAAATGCTACAAGACCAGGATAAAATGCCTCTATACCACCACTGCTGAAGGGTTTCCAGAGAAACCTAATCTTTGAAGGAAACAACACATGGGGATGTCCAGTGCAAGGACCTGAATCCTTCCTGGGAGGGGCAATAGGCATAAAGCAAGCCAAATTCCTAGATTAGGATGATCAAGAATAAAGACGCTAAAGGTGGTCACACAAGCATCCAAAGCACAACATTTAAATTGGAAGAAAATGTCCCATCACAAGTGCACTCATTGCCACAGATGTCCAGGAGAAGAAGTTAAGCAGTGTGCCATCGTGTGAAGCCAAGAACACACAGAGCTGATGACTGTGATAAATTCTAAGGACTAAGTGGGAATAAGGTACTGCTATTTCACACTCACAGTCTAAAGAAAAAGACTGAAAGCTTCACAGAGTTGTTCTGTAACAACTCCTTTCACAAATCAGGCACTTGAGATGAAGGAACCAGATTCCTCTGCAGTGAAAATGTGTCGTGGTAACTACCAGAATCTGGGCAAATATTTTCTGAGACACAGAGGAAACAATAACATCCAAGAGATCCATAGATGAAAGACAGAGTAAGCAACCTGTCATCTAAGAAATGCCAACCATTCTCCTTGAACTTGTGGGAAAAGTACTGAGTACAGTCACAGTCCAGAACTTGAAACTGTAGATGCAGGAGTTTATCTGCAGAAGCCTAAGATGTGGCAATAACCCAGAGTTTTTTGTTTAAGTATAAGAAAGTGGCTGCTGCAGCACTCCTCCTACGAGGCAGGCTTTGTATGATTAGGAGCTGTAGGGATACAAATCTTCTGGATTAGAGAAGGTTACTCTTTCGTCAAAGGAAGAATGTGAGAAGGATCCCTCTAAAACAATGGAAACACTTAGTTGGGAAGAAGCAGGGAGGCAAACTTAACTAAATACCCTGAGCATCCATATCCAGGTCCAAGCATAAGGTATAATAAGCTTCCAAGATGACAGATGACATGGCAGTTGCATCCCACCTGATGTGAAAGTTGGAGGCAAACAATGGGCAGAGAAGTTTGCTACTCTCCCTTCCATCTTTAGCAGTGCAATATGAAAAAAATGAACTAATGATTGTTTTGAGCCAAATATTGCTTCTTAGAAACATCAGTCCTAGAAAGAAACCATGGAAAATAGCCCAAGGTGGTCAACAGGAGAGGCAAAACATCATCCCGTCAGGAGCTGCAGAGAAGACTCCAGGGGAATGTATACTAGGTTCTCTCTTAATAATTCCTATGCTATCTTTGATGGGAAGGTTTCTTCATGGATGCTTGCACTTCCTTGTGATTGGCATTCACGGTAGATGATGAAAGTGAACAGCCAAGGCAACTGAAGAGAATGTGGCATCAAGAGCAGCCTATGGGTTAAACACCAGTGACATAAGACATGATCCTGGTGCCGAGGGGTCTGTTGAATAAGATCCCCTATGCAGGTGGACTCAGAACAAATAGCAAGATGTGAAGAAAAGACGGGCAAAAGTGGACACTTTATCCATGACTTTTCACCAGGTGGTACCTCAATAAAGTATGCCAGGGGTCTTCAAGGGTAAGGAGATCAAAACCATTGGTCTTGACTGAGAGAACCTCAGCATGACTACTACTTCTTGGCTAGGAGACTTCTTTCACAGCATGTTTAACCACATGAAATTCAGGAACGTGTTGTAAGATGTTTGAACGACTAGAGCACTTAGTCACTTCAGTGTATTCAATGGGGACAAAGCCTTCAGGAATGGCATCTGACTCAGATTAGGCCTTTGGTGAAAGCACAGCAATGTAAGGAAAGGAAAAAATACAAACCCAAAACCATATAAAGAGCAAGACTCATCAGTCAGTGGAGTAATTCAAGAAGGCAACAGGAAAGGAAATGGTGGTATGTTCTCTCCTGTATGCCAAACACCAAGTGAGAATGGACAGAGCACATCCTCCATGAATACTACATGGGAGAAAGCATAAATCTTACTAGGAAAGGCACAAGTATAGCCACTGTCAGAATGTACATGCAGACTCATTTGGAAATAAGTCAGTAGTTTCCTTAAGTCATTCATTTCATTTAGCGTACATCTCTAAAAGACTGCTGGGCTTTTTACTTTCTTCCTACTCTGGAAACTTTGAATGGTTTTCTTTTAACAGACAGTCAAGACAAAGTTATCAGATCATGCTCTAGAAAGAATTCTACTGCATTATCTTTTGACTTAAGGAACTTACAGAGAAATTTCTGCTTAAAATATACCTTCAGACCTGGAATTTGTATCATTTGGTCAAATTGAAGCTAATCTGCCCCAGATACCGATAGCCCAGTGCTCATTATAGCTTTAAAAGAGTTAATTCATTAAGTTGCCCAACTGCACTTAACCTACAAGAAGTTTTGCCACTTACTGCTGTATTTTAAAATAGCCATAGCCATCAATTACAAGTCATATCACTTTGAGGCACTAAATGGATACACATTTAACTGTTCTCCTCTCACACAATCAGACAAGTCACTTGATGTTTCTTACTGATGTAGAAAGTCATGACAGTGTTGCTAACTGTCTGTCAATGGCATCCTAAACCAGAAGGATCCATTAGATTTGCCAGACAATGCTCCAAGGCATTTCACAAGGACAGGGATATGTTTTTCATTAACAACTTAGTCTATGTAAGAGGAAGGCGAAATTATTTATCTACAAGCATACAGCTAATCCTTCCAGCGTCATTAAGCAGACTTGAACCTGCCACTGAGCAAATGCACTACAGAGGATTAACCAAGTGGACTTACAGTTGTAATGGTTGAATATGAAGAGCAGTTTAAGGTGCAACACAACCATAAGCTGCTTTGTACCTTAGTGTAGTCAAGCACCCTCTGCCCAAAGTGCAAGCCTACAGCAAAGCCAGGAGGATTTCCATGTGATAAATTGATCCAAAGAAAGAGTTCCTTTGATCCTGCACCAAATACCACTTTTTTGAACTCTCAAAAACTGAACCACCATCAAGTTCAACCTCAGTCAGTTCACCAAAGGATCCATGACTAACTGAAGGACATGCAAGCTTGTTCCCTCCACATTCCTGTGATTAACCCATAATCTAAGTAGAAGAGCACAGCTAAATTTCAGTGGGTTTCAAAAGGACATCAGTAGTGAGAACAGCCAAATCAGACAGCAGCAGCAGTCCATACTATCTGTATTCTAGTTGAAGTAGAAAAATAACCATTCTGTTGAGACACGGAAGCCAGCTGCAGCTTCTGGGACTTTGCAAAGTTTAAAAAACTGAATTTGAACATTCAGATGAACCATTAAGTGAGATTAGGTCACCAGACTCTTTTCCACACACACACACCCTTCCCCCCTTTGCTCATGTTTTCACATTAAGGCCATACAACAATGCACAGACACTAACCTCAGTGGCTGTATCCACACTGGCTTGCCTTTACAACCTTACTTCCTTGAGTGTTATGCTGAAGTAGAGTTATTGTACTGAATGTGAATTTAAGTTCAGTAAGAATAACAACCACCAACCTTACTGGTTGCAAAGTGTTTCTGCGAGTAATGAGGAAAACAAAACAAGACCAGTGCCACTTGCTACATGATGGCTGAGATTTTTATCAGCAGACTGGAAAAGCACCTACCTCCTCTTACTCAAAATGAGGGCCCTGATATACAGAGAAGAGGCAGTTGCTGAAATAGCATAAGATAGAATCATAGAATGGTTTGGGTTGGAGGGGATCTTAAAGTTCATCCAGGTGCCACAGACAGTCTCTCCTTCAATCCATCCAATGGGCTGGGGAACAATACCCATAACTACCTACTTTAGGAAGCACAGTGTTGCAAACAGATGTCATTAAGAAACTGAGGTTAATCCAGTTTGCTGGGGTATGCAGACTCTGGGGCTCTCAGAATGGCTGAGGTTGGAAGGGACCTCCAGAAGTCATCTGGTCCAACCCCTCAACTCAAGCAGGGCTACCTAGAGCCAGTCACCTAGGACCATGTCCAGACAGCTTTTTAATAGCTCCAAGGATTTAGACTCCACAAGCTCCCATCAGGGCCCGTGGACTTGTACATGTGCACTTTGCTTAAGTATTCCTTAATGTCATCTCTTCTACCAAAGGTATGCCTTCCTTGCTGAGGGCTTAAGTATTCCATAATGTCATCTCTTCTACCAAAGGTATGCCTTCCTTGCTGAGGGTTTGTCTGGTTTCAAGAAAAGGAAGCTGAAGGACAACTTTCATTGCTCTCTGCAGCTTCCTGAGGAGTGGGAGAGGGAGATGCTGATCTCCCTGTTATCCAGTGATAGGACATGTAGGAAGGGCTCAAAGCTGTCTCAGGGGAGGTTCAGATTGGACATTAGGCAGCATTTCTTTACTGAGAGGGTGGTCAAACACTGGAGACCAAGAAAGGTGGTCAATGCCCCAAGCCTGTCAGTGTTTAAGAGGCATTTGGACAATAACATGTTTTAACTTTTGGTCAGCCCTGAATTGGTCAGGAAGGTGGACTAGATGATCTTTGTAGGTCCCTTCAAACTGATATACTCTTTTCTGTTCTATTTTATTCTAACATGTGGACTATCACTCCTGAATGAAAGACAGAATGTTTCTTACTATGGTTTACGTTTTGTTTTATTCTGCTGTATTTGTTATTCAGTCAGCAATAATGCTAACAAGTGAATAATAAAACAGCTCTGCACACCAGCCAAAAGCATCTGCCCGTACCAAAACCTATGGTCATTTGAATTTATTGTGGATTAATCACTACTGAAAACACTGAATAATCTAATTGAGACAGTATTTACTTGCCAAGTGTTTAAGTAACGGGTCAAAATGTAAGTCATACTACCTGAAAGGTATTTATCATTTGACATTCTTATTTATTTCATAAGTATAACAGTAATATAACTGATGTGCAATATGCTTAAACCTACATGAAATACTTTCCTACCTCCAGGCATAATTTGACCAACATCCTGTACAGTTAACACTGACAACTTCTCTTCTGTATCCACTCTTATCACGCCAAAACTCAGACAATTCATAGATAATACTGCTTTTCCTGGAGGAGGCCCACCCAGTTCTGGAGGTCTGCAAAGCAGAAAGTCAAATCAGATATGAAATCAACAGACCGATGGCAATATGGTCATCACAAACATCGTGCAAGTCTCCCAGCTGAGGTTAAGAGAAGTAAGAGTTTCTCATTTTAAACAAACAAGTGCTCAAGACAGGTAATATGTTCTAACTGGATGAAAAAAGACCTAGAAGAAAACACCACTTAACTTCCTCTTGCTCTAAAATGTTACAGAGAGGATCTAGTTCTACTATGGGCAAAGAAGTGCCAAGAATAAGTGTTCAAAGGCTGGATTTTCTAAACCCCAGGGAAAACGAGGAAGTGTTTGGAGGACTTGGCACTTCTTACACTGAGCAGAATTGATCGAAGACCAACAACTCCATTTTGTGTAAGTGTTCAACTTTCATGATGTAGCAGAGCAAAAGGTACCAAATGCTACTGTAAAAATCAGTTCTTTAAGTGCATTTGTTAATAACTGGGAAATGTCACTTCTCCCGCCAGAGAAAGAGCTCTCCAAAATCTCTAAAGTTTAAGTTTTCTTGAAATTGATTTTCCAAAAAAGTATGTTTTGATCAAACCCACTTTCAATAAATCCCAGCATATTTTATCCACACATCTGCTAATAACTGAAGTATTTCCTTTCTTCAGAGCATCTCTTGCTATCTCCAGAATTCCAACGGTATTTTTTAGAGCAGTTATAAATATTTCTTTCTTTAGCCCTCTGTTTAAAAAACATTGTATATAAGCAATTACTTGAAGATTCAGCATCTTCTTCCTCCCAAATAAATAAGTCTTGATTTTGGGGGCATTTTATAAAGGCCCTCTAGTAACGACAGTGAGCATGAGACCTCACTTAAGCAGTTGAAAATGCCAACCTTACAGCTGACTATCTTTAGAAAATCTTAAACTTTTTAAAGAAAACAAACAAAAATCACCCATCCTTCAATGAAGGAGATACCTGTAAGCCTCAACAATTTCTCTCTAAGTCTTTGGGCATCTTTATGTGGGTGATGGTCCTTTCTGACTATCATTTTAACACCAGATACATTTCAATAGTCAAGAAATGCTTCAGTTCCCTTCTCAGAAAAGAGAATTACCTGCGAATAGCAACAGTCAGTGCCTCTGAAGAACTAGCACAGGGACAGATTACTTCTGGTCTCAAGCCTCGGGATTGAAATACATTCAGGAATGCATCACATGAAGATATTGACCCTAGAAAGAACAATCATACAGTTGGAAACATTTTGCAAGGGCAGGAAAGGGTGAGCTGCAGGACTTCAAAGTGTATGCTCAGCTATATAATATGGTTGCGTCCATGCACAAAACCAACATACTTGTCTAAAAGACATTCCAGCCTATTATTAGATGTTAGATTTGGAGGAAAACCATCCAGTGGTTAACAACTAATTCACTGCATGAAATTCTAAACTGCCTACTCTCTTTCTCTGGCAGCACTCTGTAATACTTAACATCATGGGAAGTTCTTCAGTGATCAGAATATTCTGTCACTAACAGTAACTGTACCTGCTGGCTTCCTATATAGCTCCTATAGGAGTGATCAGTGTGTCTTGTAGAGGTCACAGAACCAAAGCATTTAGAAATTAACATCAGATGCTTCTGACATATCTTCATTTCAGTTCAGAACCTTACCTGGCCTTTAGGACTCAGCCCAAAATGCAAGACATATGGCATCACCTACAGCTTTGTATTTTACAGTTGTGGAATTGCAGCACACAACACAAAGCAGCAAACTTCACTGATTATACTACATCCCAGGTGTAATTTCAGGTAAATTTATCTAAGAGTACAGCACTAATGAAAAGATAAAGTTAAAAAAATGAATTTAACAGCTAAATACAGCTAAGAAGTGCAAACAACAAGGAAAAAATAGTAGCATCACTAGCATATATGCAGCATTTTACTATAGACTGAACTACCCAAGTTTTTAAGCATCAGCTCTGAAACAGTGCTTACAACAAATATCATTTTAGTAAGACTGTTTCAGGCTTTCATCTTCTGCCAGCAGGATTTGCTGACCTCTCATTATGTAACTGCAAGGAATCTGAAACATTATTGATTTTCTGGTATATGACAGCAGCAAAATCAAGCAACTAAAGTATATTCTTACCACCTCCTGGCTACTTCCTTAAGTTACTGTGAACCACCACCATATGAGTGTCAGAGAAAGGCAAGAACCTACTGCATACTCTAGTTACTAGTTGTCTTGGTTTTGAGCAGAGGCTGTGACTGCTTCCATTCTTATGTCCTTGCATATGATTGAGACAAGCCCTAAGGGCATGTACAGAATCAGACGCACTGCAACTCAAAGATTATATGTCTACATGCAATATATAAGCAACTACTTTTGAAACAGGCATTATGATTTACTTGAAATATTAAAAGCCTCTTTAAAAATCACGTTGCCAACTATTCTTTACAGAAAGAATAAATCCTTCAGAACATTTTCTATGGAAGTTCTGCTCCAGTGTCCTTGGCAAAGAAATACTGCTGCTGTGTTTTCCTGAAGATGAACTATAGCCAGTGCTGCTGAGCTCCTAGAGTGCAGATGCAGAGTTGTGTGATTTACGGTGTGCTTTAGCTCACCTTGGACTGAAAAAGCACTCATACTCACATGGATTAGCTCCATCTGCCACTAGTAACATTCGCAAAGAGCTCAGACTGACATCTCTCTGATCCCTCTGAGCCAAAAGTGACCAGTGCATATCACGAGATTTTACTACTGCTACACGGGCTGAAAGTAAAAACACAATTATGGTGCATGCAAAGAACAAAATAAACACCAATTAGAAAATTCCACAAACACTTTTGTGTATATAAATTTAGGAAGCAAGTTACAAAGCTAGAGAACAAATGCAAATGCCAAATACTGAACTACTGTGACACATGTACACTCAATGCCTCCGGATGGACTTGATTAGAGAATTTAAATGTTTACTGTAAATTTCAATTCTGAGGTGAGAAAAGGAGTTTCTTTAAAGGTCTATCAGAGGAAGCCATCAACATCACTCAGCAATGAATCTATTCACACATATATTACTGAAACGGAGTACCCTAAAGCTGTGGCAAAGAAAGTCAGCTGGATAAAGCAGCAGTGGCCTCAGCTACAGCAGACATTTTATACAAACAATTATTTTCATTTCCGTAAGTAAAATACTTTAGGGTTACCTTTGTATGAGCAGACTTTCTGTATCCAGGAAAGTGGATTAACCTTCATTAATGCATAGGGAATACTGATGACATGCATCCTGTTCATAACACTCTGTGAGAAAAGTATTAACAAATCAAACTTTCAAGTGGCTCAAAAGAATACACAGCATGTACTTAAAAAACAAACTACCACAGCTACAGGATAACTCTTACATTTAACTGTTAGTGAAAACTATGTGTAAAAACATCAGCTATGACTCTGTAGCCTGTTAGTGAAAAATATAAATATTGAAATACAAATAGTTTGAGAGAGTTTATTCCTTCATTCCCATACCAAGACTCTACCACTGAGAGAAGCAACTTGCTGCAGTTTTTTCTCATTCATTCCAATACTCACTGTTAATACTCCATGCCAAAGGCCAGCATCTCTTTTGAAATCCAAGACATTTGTTAGTGTTTCAGCTGAAAGCAAAGGAAAAAATATCAGGACTTTAGAAGCACATTTATGAGATTATTCAAGAACACAAAATATTTGGTAAGGCAACTACGAAACTTCCAACACTACCAAGAAACCAAAGCTATGTTCCCCTTGCCTTCTTGTCTATAACAGGCTGCTTAAGCTGAAAGTGTCTTACTTTACTTCAACCAACCATCTTTAAGTTATGGTTAGACCACACGTTTATGAAGACTGAAACATCCAAGCCTTTGAATAAAATTGATAACGATCTTAGGTTAAAACAATTTAATACACACTGGTTATCATTTCACAAGTGGCTTCATATCACACCAATTATAAATGAGGAAGTTTGTCTTTCCTTTTGCAGTTAAAGCTACTACTGCATATCTAAGGTTCTTTTAAAGACAATAAATATGATTTTGCAACATAAATGGTCTGACTACTCAAAGCTGTGAGTATCATTTTAAAGTTGTACCTATCTAACTTACCTTCTGAATAACCACATGCCTGAGTCAATGCGTGACAGTGTGCCAGCATGGAAGCATGAGATACAGTAATGCCCACTGTGCTGCCCTCTTTACTTGTTTTGTACTGAGAAGAGAAAGTTTACAAAAGCATTAGATTAACAACAAGATCTACAATATTCACAGCAATGAACTGAAAGGATATTTTACTATAAAACTGAAGTAAGCTTTTTAAAGAAATCAAAAGCTAGCGTAAAAGATACATTTATGTTTAGAGAATACACCAATAGCATATGAAATCTGACTGTCTATCCCAATTGAACATACTGTCCCAGGGATCCAAAAATTATCCCCAATCTTCAAGCTGGTTCAACGCAACCACTCAAATGACAGTTTGCCTGGCAACCTTGAGGAAAACATCCTTGCTCCGCACTTAAAAATATTACAGCAATCTCTTTTATTGCATCAAGAGATTAAAGGAAGAAAATGTGCTGGGATATAAACTACAACAACTACAACAGAGTAACTGTAAATTAGGTATATTATACTGGATCACCTCAATATAAGCAATCTCAGCACTGGCATCCCGTACTTGCGGATGCCAGTCCTTAGTTGGTTTTGCCAGATGCTTCCCATCAATCACAAACCACATGAGACGAGGCCAGCCTTCAAAGAAAAAGAAAAGTTACTGTCCTTACTGTCCCAAAAATCAGATTTCCCCCCCTCCAGTACTCGGGGATAACAAGAGGAGGCAAGCAAAAGCTGCAGCATCACCGTCCTGACAGGGAGAAGCAGCACTAAGTACTGATGTGACAATCAAGGCAGTTCTTTATATGTATGCCTCAGAAACTGTTGTTTAATAGCAACAATGGACATATCTGATCTTTATCCTATAAAGAAATATGACTAGCTTAAAAACATACCTTTGAACGTCACCACCTCACCAGTCTGAGCTTTAGGAAGGCCTTTTTGACAGGCATCAGTGGTTAAAGCTAGTGTTACTCCACAACTGCCCAAAAGAAATCCAATTTGCTGGCTGCCAGCATCCTACAGAGAAACCATATTATAGCAAACTTACAAACAATGAAGCTTTTGTACAGTTTAATGTAACTTTTCTGTATTTAGAAAAGAACTTCTAGTCTTTAAGACTTTACATGGAAGACAAAAGACTGAAGTCTATGTGCAAAAGGCTTAGTTTTGCTTAGTGCCAACTAAGTTAGATTTGGCAAGAGATCTGGCAAGCAATGGTAGCAAAATAGTGTCAAAAGCAGTGGTTGTGCATCCCTCTCCAACCCAACAGGGATGTCTGTAAGGTCTGGTAAAACAGAGAGCTGGTTTGATGCTGTTTCTGAGTCCTGAAGCACTGAAGAGCAGAGCTGGTACCTTTTCAACTCTCCCCTAATAATCAGAATGGGGGTGGGATTATACTGGTATTTCCAGTAACTATGGTGCCTCTGCTTGCCTGTGCTCTCACTTCTCAGCACGAGAGCTGAAAAGCGCTTTTCTATGTTACACGCTGAGAAATACTTTCATGCCTTTGCAGAAATATTTAATTAAAACAATTTCTACAGTTACATATCCTAAAGTAGTTGACTTACTAGCTTCATACCATTTCCCCCCTTCCCTAAGTAAATATGAAACACTTTCCAGGCATGTAATGTGCACTGAGCAGCTCAGCTGATGCATCATACTGCTTTCAAGGTGCAGGCTCTGAGAGGTACCACATAAAGACTATGGGATTTAGATACCTCCCCTACTTTCTTTATTTAGGAAACCATAAAAATGTGGAATGTATTTGCCTACCTTTCTTGTCAGTGGAACTTCTATCGGGACAGGAATAAGTTCTGCGAGGAGACATCCATAAAATGCCACCATAAACATAACTGGATCACTATTGGGAAACACGAGAGCTACCTACAAAAATACAATAGAATAACAAGAAATGGGTTTCGTTGTTGTTTCAGGGAAGGGAGCAGCTTTCTCACTTGTGGGAAAAAAAGAACCTTTGCGACAATGCTCAGGTTCATATTTAAACTAGGAACAGAAATAGCAAATATTGTGATAATACACTATTACAAGATTTTCTTTGGTTCCTCACTGTCTATTTTCTCCAGAGACCAATTCAAACAGAAGCCTACCCGGTCCCCAGGCTTCAGCAGTGGTTCATTCTTAGTGGTTAGCTTGTTTAGCAGGGTATATGCCAACTTCAAGCTTCTACTCCACAGCTTGCCTAAGGAAGACAAGACATTCCAGAAATCAAACCCCACAAAACTAAAACGTTAACATTTAATTAGTAAATCTCAGTGCCTTACATATGCGTTAGGCAATAGGTTGAATTAGAACAGGGTCAACAGGCACACGAGCAAGTAATTGTGGAAAAGTGAACATCTGTGCTGTGAAAGCAATCCCACCTCACAAACCTACTGAGTTCTTCTAATGGTTAGTGCATGTGAGCACATACACACAATGCCTGGCTGATACAACCTAACTGCATTTCTAAACGACACTCCATAAGGCTCTTTCTTAAGGGCTCTTAGAGAAAGCGAAGTGCTTGGGATAAAAAAAAAAACATAACCTAAATTGGACAAAAAATTGATTGAAATTTAAGAAACAAAGGATAGAAATTAATGCCACAATATTGGGCTCTGTGAAATGCCAGTTCAGTGCTCAGTTGTGATCTACAGCTCTCAACAGTTCAGAACAAAACATTATTCCAAGCTATTAAATACAAAGGCAACACTCTAACTGCTTATTTGACACGATGTAAAAATCAATTTTTAATTTGTAGCCTCCAAAACCAGAAGAACTTTACTAAAAAAAAAAAACAACCCAACAAAACAACCCAACAAACAAACAAACAAAAGCCCAACACCCTGTTTATAAAAAACTGAGCAATAGCAAACCCCTTCCACTGTAAATGGTAAATCAAGGCAAGAACCCCCACCCAAAGAAGCATGCCATGGCAAACAGCATGCATCTGGAACTCAGCTTTCTAGTAGAGGGTCTTTATCATGGACTGACATCCACACTCAATCCCTTCAGACCATGTAGCAACCATCAGTTAATTTGTGTTTGTCAGTCTCAAACTTCTCCAATTCTACTTTTCTTTTTTCCCTGTTTAATTTCCAGTTCTATAAGAGAAGGTTACACAGGACTCAGATACATCAAACAGGCAGTTCTCTACAGAACTGGCCATTCTGTGCAGTTGGCAGAGTCCAAATACAAGTTAGAGCTTGGCTTCTTTACAGTTTGTCTTTTCCTTTTAAATGTAAAACTAAACACAATATTCTAAGGAATTCTCAAAGCACCACTGCAAAGTAATGGAACTAATGCAGCTGCTCAGTTCCGCTTCCTGTAAGCACACTTCATCTGTAAGAATGCAAACAAGAAACTTTAACATTCTAACATAGCACAGAATGAAATGCTGCAGTTAGTGACAAAATGATCTTCCAAAAAATGCATTGACTACAATACTTCTAGTTCATTGATTCAGGCAAGTTTTACTTCCCACAATAATGTCCCTAATATGCTTCTGAATGCAAGTCTTCTCTGTAAGAACTGCATTCAGCAATTTCAGCATGCAAAACCATGCTGAAACTTAATATCTACTCTGGGACTCTGAAGAGTGCATTATTAGTGATCTGCTTTTCTCCTCCTATTCTACACCAGGCTATTTTCAGTGTTCTTTAAAGAAAATAAACCCCAATTGTTTGAAATTTTTAAACAGCCATTTGTAAAGAATCAATACCATAAACAATTTCCCTTCATTAACTTCCTTTACAATCTTTTTCACATACAATGAATTAGTAATTTGCATTCAAATCTCAAAGCATGTCATGAGCACAGTCAGTCCCTCCTAAGTAAAGCAGATTGCTCATTCCACAAGGACTGCCTAATTTTTCCTTACAGTTATCACCAATACTTACCATAGGTAAGTGTGTAAATAGCTTTCCCAGTTGTATCCAATGCTGTCAGACAAGGGGCTTTTGGCTGGGTGGTTCCCCAGCGCTGCAGGGCAGCCAGCAGAGAAGGTGGCCAGTTGGTTACCATGCCTAAGGGTTCACCTTTAAGTACATTCATTTGATTTCCTTCAGGCTTTGGTTGATTTGGGTCAGGCTGTTGCACTAAAACCAGAGCACAGGAAAAGGGCAAATGTTAATCCTTACAAAAGCACAGAATCACAGAATGGTTTGGTTGGACAAAACCTTAAAGCTCATCCAATTCCAACCTCCTGCCATGGGCAGGGACACCCTCCACTAGACCAGATTGATCCAAGCCCCATCCAACATGGCCTTGACTGCGCAAGCTGCACCTAAAAGATTATTCTATGAACCGTTCCTACCTTCCTCTTCCTCACAGCTATCATTACTCCTCTGCTATATGTTGGCTTCACAAAAAGTAATTACCATCACTTTAGAGTTCTGATTCCACATTATTCAAGGGATCTAGACACAGGAACAGAATTTGAATCCCTAGTTCATGCTTTTGCTCTGCTTTGGAAAGATGTCTTTTCTCCTTTTGTTCTGCTCATATATTTAAATGACAGCCTACACCAAGTCAAGAAGCATTATCAGAGAGAATGGCTTCAATGACAACTGGATCTTTATTTTTCCTGCACCAAATTCTAAACAGGCAATGAAGAATGACACTGTGCCTCTATAACAGTATGTTTTTTAAACAAAGAAACCCTGATGAAATGCTCTGGATATGGATTATCTACAACTAAAACTGTACCTCTCACAGCAAGTTTTGTTTGATTTCTGGATCATCTCTCTCAACTGTGGAACACTGCAGGGTTTGTAAGCCATTTGCTCTCTGAGTAGCCTGCTGTTAAAATCTTGCTCCAAGCTGCTCAAGTAGGTGAAGTATCTTGATCTTAGCAAAATAAAGTCATAGTTGGATTTAGCTAAAACTCAATCTGTGCAATGACTACAATTAGCAGTTTAAAGTGATGCTCTTTATTCTCCACAATGACATACATGGACCTCAATGGAAGTTAACCTGAAAAATGCTCAGTGAAAGACTAGAACCACAATCACTTTGTATCTTAAAGCATCAAACAAATAAATACTAGAGAATCTAGGAATCAAGAATGTCACATTGAGAACAACATTTCCATTTAATCTTTAAGACTAAGAAACCAGAACAAAAACTGTTCTCCAAAATTAGCTGATGCAGCTGGTTTTAGAGAGAGCTACATATTGCTAAGCATCTTCTACATCTGTTAGAGATGCTTTTCTTTCTGCCTAGACACATGCATGCAGAGAAAATAATAGTGGGCTTTAGCTGAGTAATATCTGCAGAGCATGTACAAGGACTATCCTTTCATGTAGAGCACAGGCAAGACATATGCACAATGCACTCAATGCATTTAATTCCTCTGAACATCTAAAATAAGGAAAGTTTCTGGATTTCACGAAGAGGATATTAATATGCATGCAAACAGTATTATCATAACAAATCCCATGTACTAGCAATAACTTTTTTCATTTAACTGCATTTGGGCACTGACCAGCTACAAAGCTTGGGAGTCCTTGTAGACACCAACTGAATGCAAGTGGCCAGGAAGGCTGCAGAATCTCCACGTCTGGAGATGCTCAGAACTTGACTGGACACAGCCCTGAGCAGCCTGATCTAGTCAGATCTGCTTTGAGCTAAAGGTTTGTCACAGGCTTCCAGAGGTCCACTGCACCACCAGTTACACTTAGTCTATGCCCTGACTTACTCCAAAAAGTACCCTCTATAAATTTGCTGATGACCACAGGGCAGAGTTCAGAATCTCTGAGGCAAAAAGCGCTGGTGGGACTATCACCAAGCATGACAATCTCTGGATGCACCAATGAATTTCTTCAAGGATCACAGTCTTTAGTGTTCACCAGCTCATCACACTGGTCTAAATTAGGCTGAATCAGAAGAATTTCCAAAGTGAGGGAGGAAGGGAGAATAAGTAGACTGAGTAGAAGGGTTGAGTTGAAGGTTGTGTCTCACTTGTGATAGCATATGACCTCTCTCTCTCCAATGTAACAACTCTACCATGACTAGTTTTCTACTGAGAAAAGAAAACAGCACTTGCTAAGGAGTATCAGCTCTTTTGTAACCCACTTACACAAGGAGTGAAAAATGTATCTGAAAGAAAATTAACCTTCTAGGAGTTCTTCAAAATCATCAACAAAAAACTCTTTCAAAGGTGGGCGCTTTGGTCTCTTCAAGGTATTTAGAAGCTGCTGGATTTTAGAGGACACTCTGCTATTCACTGGGACACCTGCCAAAGAGAAAAGACTTATTACTTGCCATGTATTAATAAACATACACTAAAGCACATGCTGCCACATTGCTTACAACATCACACCAAGCTCAGAGCAGCTTTCAGAGAGTCATTCAAGATGAGCAGCTTGTTTGGGAAAAAAAATACAGCTTTAATCAGTAACAGTTTCAATCATGGAGTTATTTGTTTTAATATAATGCTGCTCCCTAGCTACCTGGGTGAAGCATATACCTTCTCACACTTTAATTCAGCTTTCCAATCTGCTGACTCCTTCATGAGAGTCCAATACAAACCTGAAGAATGCTCTCTTCTTCCAGAGTCTAGGTATTTGTTATGTCTTAACATTCATTCAGTTCTGAAAGTGTGAGAATGCCTGGAAAAAACTAGTGAATCTTGCAGTATTTTACAGGGCTAGCAAGAAATAATCAGAACACAAACCCACATTGAATGCTTTTGTTTGTGTATGTGATATATTTATTTTAAATTAAACAGAAATGTGTGTGTTTGTAGTTACTGAAATTTCAAGCTCTGAGGCAATATAAAATTAAAATGTGAGACAAAGGCTTACATTGCCTTTTACTGTAGAAATATACAGAAGTGGGGACATGGCTCCCACCAGCAGACCATGGGAAATGCAGTAGTTTCCTCTCCCATGGCAGACTGATAGATACACCATACAAAGCTTTGGAGGGCAGGGATGTAGCACAGGATGGGTGTCAAGCTCTGTTACACATTCACTTATTCAGAAAATGGGACACAGACTGAGAAGTAGGAGGTTTAGAATAGAATCACCATCCGCAGTTTCCAAGATGCTGCTGTTGTAGCCTCTGGGAACTCCTCGTACTGATGCAACCTGCGGGCGCTCGTGATGTGAATGTTCCACCAGGCCAGTGGTGACATCTGGAGGTGCAGAGTGATTGTCTGTAGAAATGGAAGACAGACATGGGAGCTCATCAGTCATCTTAAGAATCAATATATCCAAAGTTGCTTCTTAAATCATTCTTGTTGTTTTCTCATGTGTTTTTAACAGAACTCTGCTTTCTCTAATCAAACTGTAACGAAAATCTTCTAGATATAGAGGAAATCCTGAAAGGAACCACTGTGTCTCTCCAAGGTGGAGAGGAGCTATTCCAACATTCAAAGGGATCCAAACAAATTCTGACAAAGAGAGTGGTTGCTCACTCCATCACTTCAAGGTGAACACAAGGAGATGCATTACAGTAAACAGCACAAGTCTACAAAGAATGTTGGTCTCACATCTCTAAGAACAAATACAGGCAGCCAAAGCCTGTCTACAAAACTGGAATGAGTACTTTAAGTCCCATAAGAAAAGAAATGGACAAACGCATGAGGTTTAAAAGAATAGAGCTTCTGCCTGAGGACAACGTGAAGCACTTATCTACATTCTGCAGGCTGTAAGAGGAAGTCTTCTGCTGAGAAATACAGATAAAGATTTTAGGTGGCACAGACAGTGCACTTAGGTCTGAACACATGTTGGGGATGGACACAGAGAGATGAGAGATGCCTCAGAGGAAAGGAACTGATGACTTAAAAACCTGTTACCTGCAGTTCATAAGACCAGTCATAGTTTCCCTTCAGCAGCTTTTCTTACAACCTGTTTTTAACAGTCTCACAATGATACTGTAGCTTCCTGTTTATGCTGTGGTACAGACACAGTTCACTCTTCACTGGGTCATCTATCAGTGAGAACAGCTGGAATGCCTGTAACACTTAAACCTACCCTTGGTCTAGAGGTCAACATGATATACACACGCTGCTCACAACAGGTAATTTAACACAGGGTTTCCTGAGGCATGAGGTGGTCATTTGTGGCCAGACATAACACACTTTCAACGGTGTGTGCTACAAGCAATACATGCTTATATTTTTTACTGCACCACAGTTCTGTGCTGCAGAACAATCCTTAGGGAATATCATCATTCCAAATAGTGACCTAGGTTAGGGAACGGTTTTGAATGGAACCACAGGTTAGCAAATGGCAGTACCTGGGAGAAGTGTTCAAACACGGGAGAAAAACAGAACTGAAAGCCTGAAATATTCAGAATCCTAAAGAGCAAAACGAAATGCTGAAGGACAAGGTGCTGGAGGAACTGCTTGGGGTCACACAGCTCTGCAGTGATACCCCCTGAAGGACCCCAACACACCACAGATCCTGCGGAAAGAACTCAAAGCACAGCGAGACGGAGGCAGAGCTGTGAAATACACACACCCCCCCCCCCCCTTTGTGATATGGCTTTTTGAGGAAGGGATTAGCACTAAGATAACAAGTGCTCATAGCTCTGTTCACAGGTTTCTGGGGCTGACATACAAGCCACCAGTGCAGCTCTTTGCAGTTTTAGAGGGATCACTGAAAGAAAAATTAAAGCCATTCCCGTATTTTCCAGCAGTCATTACTGCAATGCCAATTTTTGTATTGCAGAGACCTGCCTTGCTGGGTACTAAGGAAGGACAAATGCCTTTCATGGGGGTAAGGTACCTGAAGGACAAAGTATCACATTGTCTCTCTGACAAATGCCCAGGATAAAACCAGTAAAAAGAAAAGGTGACCATTGTATGTAAGGCTGATCTGTACACTTTAGAGAGCATCTAGAAAGCCCATGTATTCACAGTAAACTGAAACGCTCTTGCTGTGTTCTATATACTGAGTTGCTTTTTGGTTGGTTTTATTCCCTTAGCTTTACCAAAGTCCCAAACCATGGACTTCACACAGCACTGAAATTAATCAGAGTCAAATGTACCTGGTTCCCATAGTGCAGTATCAGTTCAAGAGTCCACACTTCTCAACTGACAAACCCTGCAGTGATTATATATCAACATCTAAAGCTTCCACTCCTTGAATACACCAGCAAGAACTACAATTAGGGTTGTATCTGCAGGGTGGCTTCATCACTGGGAAGCCCCAAAATGGCATTTCTATAGACGGAACTTATCACCACTAAACATTAAGGTGACTCAAACTGTACACTTGAAATGATGTACACACAGGTACAAGTATAACCATCAAGTGAGAGGACAAGAGAGACTGACACATACTATGAGGCTTGGAGCAAAGATGGAGGAGAAGCCCTACACAAGCACAGAAGTTGAAATGCTGAATAGATGC
>NW_009943094.1:39983-47288 GCF_000696875.1 Nestor notabilis | reverse complement strand
TCCTGCTGGGAAAAAGTAAACATTCCACTCACAAGCAGGAGGCAGATATTTGAAATACAAAGGCTCTGTAATTAGATGCTTGGAAAATAACATAAGGAAGAAGCTATTTGGGAACAGTTACAAAAGAGCTGTGTACTTGGGAACAGCTCAAAGACATCACACAAAAAATGAGAAAAGAAACAAAACCCCCATTAACTGTCATTCCCAACTGAAAACAAGCACAAAAAATAGCTATATATAGAGGTGCTAATCTACATTATTCACAGCTCTTACAAACATCTCTGAGCCCAGTTTCATGCAAATAAATGTCCCTCACCAACAAAGGAAATACCATGGGTCCTTATGAACAAGTCTGCTGTCCATAGCTATTTGTTCTTACATACAGCAGAGAATTGACTCTCCCTCTCCATCCTGCCTGGAGAAGGCAAAAATCTATGCATCTACAAAGAATAAATTCAATTTTCCAGAATTTGTGCTTGGATAAAAATCCCATTGGCTTCATTAATTATTTGGGTATTTCCTTAATATATGTAAATGAGAATCCATTAAATGAGTCTATATCATCTAGACATACTGTGGCAAAGCAGAGAAAGAGAAGTGGTGAGTAGTCAGAAAAAGAATAGTCTGGACAGAGTTGTGACTGCAGGAAAGAGGTAACTGGGTTTAGCCTGAAGTTCCTTTCCATTATTGATTAGAAGACAGAGATAAAGGCATGACAGAGCAGTGGTCCAAGAAAGAATGGGTAGGGTAAGAGACAGAAAATTAGAAGCTAGGCATCAGGGAGAAAGCAGTCTCCAAGGAAGAGTCTCAGGGTGAAAATCCAAACACATTAGAAAAGTCCCTGCCTAGCAGCACCTAGGGTTAGACCTAGAGGTTGCTGTGTATGATACTTTTGTCTGTAGGAAACTAATCAACAAGTATGATCCACAAGACACTACATTTTGACATTTCCTCTTGAATAAACTTTCTGAAACTGTTTCTAACTCACTTCACTCTTACAACTCTGGTAAAACTGCTTATAAAGCCCCAGCAGTTCAGAACACAACTCTTGTAACTCTGCTTCCCCTTAGGAAAATGAATTGTACTTTTTAGTTTTTCAATAAATACTGGGTCAAATACCATGATAATCCATTTTTCCAGTTAACCCTAAATTGGGAAATACCCCACAGTTGAGCTGGTAACCTTGAAAAAAACCACCTAGACACACTGTTGGCCTTATTCATTTTAAAGAAAGTATGAAACTAAAAGAAAACAAAAACCCCCAAACCAACATGTGGATGCTGTACTTGCTTTTATATGTGAAAGATAAACAGCTTAAAAATAATGTGTATTCCTGTTCAACTGTCTTAAATACTGTAACCTTGCAATTCCAACACTGCAGTCCATCACTTGGCAATGTCACAGAATCATCATCATAGGCTGGTTTGGGTTGGAAGGGGCCTTAAAGCTCATCCAGTTCCAACCCCCTGCCATGGGCAGGGACACCTTCCACTAGAGCAGGTTGCTCCAAGTCCTGTCCAACCTGGTCTTGCACACTGCCAGGGATGGGGCAGCCACAGCTTCTGAACCCAACAGCCAGACCAGCTAAAAGAAGAGATATATGCAAAATGTATTTGTGTTTTAAATGCTCGTGTTAACTGACATCTGCAGGTATACAGAAGCCTGTATACTCAGTTTAAATCTGAAGCATTTCAATGTGCTTTCTCACCTCACCTAACCTGTTCTCTGTAACAACTGAGACAAAACTGTCTGTATGGAGTATACAGGCATAGAGCTACAGATGAACAAAAAGTCAGCTAAGTAGAGCACTAAAACTGCCAAAACCTGAAATGTCCAGGAATAATATATGTGAGGCCTAATGCATATTACTAGAAGTACAAGAACTTCATGCTTCAGTCCATAGGTGAAATACAAACTGAATTCTTCATTTCATTCTTCTAAATTACTCCAGGGAGAAACTTTCAAATTACTTCAGGGAGAAAACTTACTCGAAATACAAAGTTCCTGTTTCTCCTCTAGGTCCTTTCCCATCATTTAACATTAGTGCAGACCTGCTGCACACACATAAATCCACTATCAGTCTTCACTACACTCTATAAAAACATTGTAAAAGTTATTTGCATGGTGGAAGAGACTGCCTTCCCTCCAAAATCTTTCGAAAGCACAAAATTTGGGTAAAGTGTTCTGCATTTTATGACAAAATAACCTGAAGTTCTGGACCTCCAGTGTTACAGAGATTGAGACAAAACTCACACTCACGTTTTGGCTTACGAGCAGTTCTACATTTTCACTCTAGTTTCACAATAAAGAACTATCCTATGCATGACTTAAATTTTTATTAAAGGAAAAACAATAAAATTAGTTTTGAGCTTGAAATCTCATCTTGTCTGTAGTTCTGATTTCATAACTTTCTAAAAGATTCTGGATGTTTTTCTAGTCTTCTGGCTATTTACCGATTCACCTCTGAATTCCATAACCTGGTATGTATGGTCTGGGGTAAATACATGCAGATTGGAAAGCATGCACTAAAAATAGAATCCCTTTGAAATTCTGCTTTTGAATCCAGTAAAACGGAACCTTAGTTTCTTGATAAATCAAGCGTTTTACCAAGAAGAATGCGTTTTCAGATCTCATGAACATGCTTTAAATTAAACACATACATATCATACATACCTGGTCTGTAGATTGTACATTTTAAGGCTATTTACAGGTATTTTCTGGTGAAGACTTTTGTGTTTAGCCCTGCTTTGGGATTTTTGAATCTGATTTTATTCCAACGACACTTCTTTACTGACCTAGCTGGGTGTGTGCCATGAGATCTGCAAGCACAGTGGCAGCAGCGGTGACAGTAGCAGTATTGGAAGCAGCAGCAGGTTTCCCTCCTGGATGAGATGAGGTGGAGGATGCAGAGGATGAGGTGGAGGAGCCCTGAATAACCCGGTTAAGCCAGGGCTCTACGTTGGAATGGCTCTGGAACGGAGTGGAGGTGATCCGCCCTTGCCGACGTAAGGAGCCCTCATCTTCTGATGCTGACGATGTGTCTGTGATTAAAATAATGATGACAGGCATGTAACGTGGGAATGACCCAACAGACGGAACATGAAGCTTCTCCATGTTCTTCACGTCGCGTTCTCATGTGCTACACATGAGGTGTGTGTCTTAAGCAAATGGTATATTCACATGCACAAATTCGGCTCAACACCATTTTAAGTTAAGGCAACAACTTGTACACATTATAGTCAGAGCACACTTGAAGCGAAGTTTCAGTTACCTCCTGCATTTTGAATGACCTAAGACTCAAAAAAGACTTCTACCTAAGGTACCCAGTACATTCCCTAAGCATTCTCAGTGAGCATTCCATAGCTCTTGCACTGAGAGAATATTTTGGATCAGAACAGGTAAGTTGGATCTCATCCCACCTGATTAAATTCCATTTGTTTTCTTTTTTATTTTCTTTTTTGGGGGGGAAATTCTTCACTTTTTAGTTCTTTTGACAAATTCCTGGACAAGTAATGACTGAAAAAAGCTAAAAGTTCAATCAAAGAGTAATTGCGTTAAACTAAGAATGATTTCAAGGAATTTAAAAGCATGTATTTTACCACATCACCTGATACTAATAAGCACTAAAGAGGAATGCTTAGTAAAGCAGATTTTGTTCCAGATGTATAGTTGTTGCTGTTAGAAGTCTGAAAAAGGCCTCCTATTTTTACTACAATTCAGTTATTTACAACTTTCCAGAAGTTTCCCTTTTGGCACTCAATCTTTCCACATTTATTATCCACTCAATAACAAATAAAAAGGTGTTTCTAAATACCAAGAAAATACAACCCAGTTGGTTCTGAGTGCAAAATAGAAAGTTTTATTACAGAAAAACAAAAATAACCTTGTCATCCTAAATAGATGTCTGCATTTTAAGAACTTGATCTTTCATATGCCCCCTCAGCCTCCACTTTCCCCCTGAGTAATTTAAGGGAAGCTTCTAAAACAATGCAGTGCCCATGAGACTGGATAGTTTAGATGGAGCTGAGGAACAATTCCTTCCCCAGAGGGTGCTCAGGCATTGGAACAGGCTGCCCAGGGCAGCGCTGGAGTCACCATCCCTGGAAGTGTTCACACCCCGGGTAGAAGGATTGACACCCTGTGTAGCCGAGGCCTCAGTGCCAGGGGTTAGTGGTGGCCTGGGCAGTGCTGGGAATGGTTGGACTGGATGAGCTTAAAGGTCTTTTCCAACCTGGTTGATTCTGTGAGTCTAAGATATCCTGATAAAAGTTCACATCAAGTCAGTTTGTAAAGAGCAATTCTGAGTCACACATAATGGCCAAACGAATTAAGAAGTCAGGAAAGGCTGGAAAAGGGCTTCTGAATAAAAGGTGGTTTCGGTTCCTGTACTCCAGACATGGAAATCCTGGGTGACAGTGGGGCGGGCTAAATCAGAAATCCTGCAACCTTAATGTTGGCTTTTAATTTTCAGCCATCTAAACACGTAACTGTTCAGCCATATACAATTTCATATAAATTTTGCCGAAGCCACATTAAAAATATCTTCCTCATCTCTGGCAACAAACTTCAGTTACCAGGTGTTTCATTTTTGTGCATTTCCAACAGCTTCAGAATAATTGCTCTTAAACAGTCTAAACCCACAAAAATCAGAAATCATTTCCTGAGAAGCCCATATAACTCAATGGCATTTTCACAGGTAAAATCCCAGATCTCTCCTCACGTGACTATCCCATATCAAATATGACAACTTGGCATGAAAACACCCTAACAGTTGATCTTTGAGAAGATACAGCTGTGGTGCATCACCATTCCTGAGGCCGTGCCTTGTGTGACAGTTTTGGGCTACTGCCACAGTTGGAGTTTTTGGCTGCTGACCCCATGTGTTCCTGAAGAAGAGCCAAACGTGCCCCTGGGTGCTCACAACCTCCCCTGTCTTTTAGACAGAAAGCAAAAATAAACAATTCCAGGAATATGGAGCAAGATTACAAACAGTCGAGTTTTGGGAAAAAAATCCCAAGCACTACATTTGCAATCTATTACCACTTCAGGGTGAGAAATAAAACTACAGAAAAAACAGCTTTTGCAAAGAATACACACTCTGACAGTGTCTCCTTATCCAGTTTAATGAAACCTCTCTAACATTCCTAAGCTTTCAGATGTCTTCCATAAGTGGAGTGGGATGGAAAAATCCACTTGAAATGTAAACCAGCATATGTTTATAAATATGAAGGATCCTTAGAAATAATATAACAGAAAAGTAGGAAGGTGACATCCATCAGTAACCAGCTTGTGCCAGTCCCAAGAGTTAACTACTGGTTCTTGGTATGCTGTGAGCAGAATGTTATGTCCTTGGCTTGCAGCTCTTCCTTGCTGGAAGCTGACTCAGGAGAGCTGCAGAACCAGCATCCTTTGGATGCAGCTTGCATCAAGACTCAAGTTCTAATCATGGGAAATCTGTATGGGAAAGAGGAGAGACTCCATAGGATGAAAATAAAGGGACATTAACAATCTTGGAAGGGAGACTGCTGAAAGCAGTTCCATTACTGTGGTGAGGAGTTGGTTTTGAATTGAATGTTGTGACTGGAATCTGATGTTTCCTTCCTGGTGACTGATGGTAACAGATTCCAGTTATTAAGAAAGCCTGGTTTTAAGGGCACTAACTTCTGCCAGTACAAGGATTTTAAAGCAGTGGTTTAATGGCTCAAGACAACAAAACCAGATGCTTCAGCACTACTCAGGTTCTTTGCAATTTCAGAACTTTCCTTCTGAGCTAACTTTGCAAGTAATGGCAGGCCCATAAAAAGACAATTATTTTTGTGAATTGCTATAGCTCGGAATATTTTTGAATGGCCTGATCTCCCATGATACAGAATTCATTCAGTGGCCCATTCTCTTATAAAGGTGTCTCCTAAGAAGTCACCTTCTCTTAGAAACTGCATGACAGATCCCAGAAACACTTAACTCTTCTTTCAGAACGTAATAGTTAGGGTGCTTCTGTATCCTTCTAAAGCCCAGCACAAGTATACTTGTCTTCTTTGCTAATCACTTGGGCAGGAGATGACACTCTCTAACAGCACAAACACACAAAACCACTCACACAAGCAGGTATGACGTGGAGCCCCCTCAAGCAGCTAGCTGGACTTAAGACATTTGGCCTTCCAAGTGGTTGTCCCTGGATCCCAGCCATCCCAGTGCTGGTACCCAGATGTAGGAGCCTAAGGCTGCAGTCCCACTTCATTTAATAGCTTTAACCTTCCAGAGGGGAGATTGAGATGAGCTCTGAGGCAGAAGTTCTTCTCTGTGAGGGTGCTGAGAGCTGTGGCTGTGGCTGCCCCATCCCTGGCAGTGTTCAAGGCCAGGTTGGACACAGGAGCTTGGAGCAACCTGCTCTAGTGGAAGGTGCCCCTGCCCATGGCAGGGGGTTGGAACTGGGTGAGCTTTAAAGTCCCTTCCAACCCAAACCAGTCTGGGATTGTATGATTTGCTCATGTAGCCTGACTGACTCAGCCAATCCACATGCACAGAGTATAGAGTCCATCACCCAGCAGAAGTGTTAGAAATGGAGTATAACAGGAAGAGGTGACAGACTGCAGGGTCAGGTGCAGGGCATGGCCAGGCAAGTCTACCTTTTATGACCCTTCTATCCTCTTACCCCACACCTGTTCCTCTCCAAACCACCTAAATTTTCCTCTCTTCCTATCTGTGGTTCCTCACTTAAACATCCCATAACAAATCTCATGCAGTCCTAAAGTATTTCTGCATTGCTGAATGTGCCCTGTACTCCTCTGCAGCATCCCTGCCTCAGTCCAGAAGGTGCTCTAGTATTGACTAGTCTGGATGGGTTTCATGCCTGGACAGGAGGGCTGAGGCTCTGCATGGACAGCCCTGGGAAAGGCCTGGAGAGGGTGACCCCTCTCCCAAGTCCTTAACAACCTTCTATTGTTCCCAGTGCTTCCCTGGGCTTGTGGAGATGGGTCTGTGACAGGCTGATGTCTCCTGCAATTAGCTTGGAGAGTGTATTATTTGTGCTCCCTTACCTGCCACTCTCTGTGCTCCTGCAAAGGTGTGCAGCCCAACTTTTATCACATAATCTAGCACTGCACCCACAGCATCTCCGTTTGCTTTTATAGAATCTCTCAACTTCCTCAAGCCTTTGCTCCTTTGGCACACAGAGCCCCGACCTCAGGCAGAGTGGGGACAGCAGGAACTTCACTAACCCTGCTTCAAATGCTGAAGGTATTCAAGAGAGAATGATATATTTGTTCTTTCAAAAACAAGTGCTAGGAGATTCCTTCTGGTTTTAAA
>NW_009943094.1:17749-39952 GCF_000696875.1 Nestor notabilis | reverse complement strand
AGGAATGCCTTGCTGTCCTCTGCTCTCAGCAGGATTCTGGATGCCAGCTCTTTTCTGGGCACCAAATCCTAGGCAGAACAGTGGTGTGTTCTTTTTCTGTTGTGCTAAATCTCATGCCAAGCACATAGTAATTTGTCACACTAAGGGAATGAGAGAAACAGAGTGATGATACCTAAAATGCACTGATGATTGTTCTATCAGAGTTTATTTTGGAGGGTGAGAAGGAATACTGCTTTGAAGAGCTACAAACAGAAACCTCACTCAGGGCCTCTCTCCCAAAGCCTTGGTAAACAGATGGTCACTGTAAGTTCATTTTCCCCAGGATTTCACTTTATGGAATTCACAACATCTTTCACATAAAAAACTAACACGAATGTGAGAAAACTTGAGTGCATGATATCCCCCTGTTGCAACTACCGCCCCGACGGGCTTCTGAGTATACAAGTACTAGAAAAATAAGCTAATCCTTAACACACCACCTTAACATATCAGCAAAAACATAAAGGGTGAAGAAAGACAATATATAAGACTACACAAGCAGATTATTAACTAATGAAATAACTATCAAACCCACAGAAATAATATATAAAAGTGTATGACTAGCAAAGAAAAGTGGAATTTCCTTTAAATGGGAAGAACAGAAAGAAGAAACATAGCTGAGGAAACAAGAGAGCTGCATATCAGACCTGCTCTTTTAAACAAGGGAGATAAGAAATACATTAGATGGGGAAGGGCACTAGAGGTCAGTGTGCTTCTACTCAGGAAAGGCAAGAGCACATCATTCAAAACTTCAGAGCTTAGGGCAATTCCTCCTCTTTCTATAGAAGATGCTGTCCTGAAAACACTTGGCGTGCTAGCGCATGTCATCTGGAGAAGGATTTTCCTAACCTGTAGAGAATTCACTGTGAGAAAATAGGAAGATCACTTTTTTCTCCTTAAAAAATAAAGCGTTCTGACCAAAACAATCTGAACAATCTGATGCTGAATTAGAGCATCTGATTTTTGAAAAGTTTTAAATTCCTCACAGCTGAAACCATCTGATGGGTGTTCTGCAAGTCAATGCAGCAACTTCATGCTCTGGCATTTTCTTCAGCTCTTAAAAAAAGAATCTTATGCAATGTGAAATATGGTATTTACAGCTCTGACATGCTTGCCAAGATGATCTTCCAAGGGAGACACTACGTCAGAGAACATACCTAATGCTTGAAGGGCAACTGCTCACTCTATGATTGCTTCCAAGTGCACCGTTAGCAGCTACAGCACCTCTAGATGAGAGACTAAAAATCTTGAGGAAAGACATCAAAGGACAAATCCAACCAACACCTGACGATCAGGAAATGCAGCCATGAATATAGAAGAGGTTTATTGCAACATACTTACAAAGCATTTGCTCTTTATATTTCGCTAGCATGTTCACCTGGCAAGATTTACGTAGGTTAACTCAATAGATACCTGGAGGTGTGTACGTTTCTACTGAAGAGTGTACAAGAACAGACCGTCTTTTTGAAGGCATGGGCATTTTCCTCTCTTTGTATTTTGCCAGTGCTGCTTGTACTGCTTCCGTGTGGACATCTACATAGGAGAGAGAAAATAAAAAAGGTTAAGACGTTAAGTGTAACCATTATTCCTTTCTAAAAACACTGAAAGCATCGATGCCATCTGTTAAAGCTCATATCCAAAGGCTGAATTGCATATGATGGCCCTTCTGGCTTGAGTCTCATTCAGCCCGATTGCTTAGCTTGAAGAAAGGAGGAGGCTCCAAGCTCCAGTGGAAGCAGCACTTCTTGGAGAGCAGGAAGGTCCAAAGCTAAGCCACAGTAACACGGTTTGCAATTCTGAAGCTGTGACAACTCATATCACTTGTTTCTGCTTCAAGGGTGTTTAGTAGGATTGAATAAATATGTTTGTCCCCCACTGAACTAAGCTCAGAAGCAATGGTTTCGAAAGTTAAGGGTCAAGTCGACATATTTTCTTATGAAATCAGCTCAAAGAGGCTTTGAAAGTATCATTTAGGAAGAACACCCTGAAAAAATCTTGCACTCATGTTACAGAATACCCAGTACATTAGTTCCAAGCTATGATTTAGTTTCATTTATTGGGGAAATATCAATGCAGATACTGTAAACTGGCAACAGCACTGGACTCTTCCTCCTGAACATCTACATCCTGAACAGAAAATAAGTGGGAAACGCATACTTGAAGCTCTCACAGAAGTATGCAAGTAATACAAAATAGAAAGAAGTGGCAAAAGTGTATGAAGAATTAGGGAAGAGACACAAAGTGGTTTTACTTTCCTGAAAGCAAAAATTGCCCTAATATGGTCAATAGGTATATATTAACATTTCTTATTTTTAAACCAAAACTGAGATTAAAGAAGAATTTAGTGTTCTATCAAAACCACACTGCAGATAAAATTTAATAAATTCAAGTAGTTCTAAATTGCCTTCAGCAGATTTTTCTCTTTCACATAGATATATTCCAATGGTGTCAAAAGAGAAACCTCATGTAGAAAGAAAATTCAAGAGAACAGATACCAAGGAGAAACGAGGCAGACCAAAAATATTCTTTAACTTACGGCTTACAGAGTCAATCTCATGAAATACAAGTACAAACTACACTTACAAATAGCTACAAGGGGTCCAAAAGCAAGTGTTGTGATTATGCATTTGTCTTATCACGTTGCTTTTATGTGGAAGCTATTACAGAACAATTACAGAATAAAATGGTTCAATTTGAAAAACAAAGATGTATTTTTTCATTAAGTATCCACCTAAGGCAGCAAATATGTACTATGAAACTCAGGCACATGGCATACATACACTTACACATCTGATATATGGATACATAGATATCTATCTATATATATATAGATAGATATAAAAGTAATTTCTCTGCCCCATACCCATAGGAATTAACCTTGATGATGACTGCAGGTAAATCTCCATATTTTATGGCACCAGCTCTGTACCTGCTTGGGTCATGCTCAGCATGAGGCTCTTCATAACACTAATTTATTTTAAATAGGCTGATCATTTCCAGTTAACTTTGCCAAAGCAAGAGAGAGCTCAGGGGAAGTACCTATTTTAACAAGAAGCAGAAGAGACTTCTGAGCATCCCAGAGAATGAAAACCTATGAAACAGCAAAGCACAGCATATCAATGTGAACCTTTAGGAAGTCTTGGCATGGAACACTTTCCAAAGGTGTCCCAATATACTGAATAAACACCCAACACTTGGGGGACAACTATTCAATTCTCCATTTCAAAACCAGATTACAAATGCTGCCCATAAACGCAGAAGCATGAATTTCCAGAAGACGCAATATATTTGGTCTTTTTCTTTGTTCTTTGGTTCTTTGCAGTAACAATGTCACTTTTTAAGCCTCCAACTCCCCTCCAGATAATCTGGTCAGTGCTGAATTAAAAATACACATATATGCAAATATAACGTATCACCTGTGTGTTCTTACAGGACTTACCATAGACCCACAGGCTGGTTTGGGTTGGAAGGGACCTTAAAGCTCCTCCAGTCCCAACCCTCTGCCATGGGCAGGGACACCTTCCACTAGAGCAGGTTGCTCCAAGCCCCTGTGTCCAACGTGGCCTTGAACACTGCCAGGGATGGGGCAGCCACAGCTTCTCTGGGCACCCTGTGCCAGCGCCTCAGCACCCTCACAGGGAAGAGCTTCTGCCCAAGAGCTCATCTCAGTCTCCCCTCTGGCAGGTTCAAGCCATTCCCCTTGTCCTGTCCCTACTTCCCCTTCTCCAAAGCCCCTCTCCAGGTTTCCTGGAGCCCCTTTAGGCACTGGAGCTGCTCTAAGGTGTCCCCCCTTCAGAAGTCGTCTCTTCTCCAGCTGCCCCATCCCAGCTCTCTCAGCCTGGCTCCAGAGCAGAGCTGCTCCAGCCCTTGCAGCAGCTCCGTGGTCTCCTCTGGACTCGCTCCAACAGCTCACCCAACACCCCCAAGTTCTTCTCCTCTCCATCCATTCTCCACCCAGCCTGTGTTTGTGCTTGGGATTGCCATGACCCAGGGGCAGGACCCTGCACTTGGCCTTGCTGAACTTACTAGGTAGGAATTCACTAGGTAAACTTGTCTCAAATAAGAACCTTCTGTGCAACCAACTTCTGAGGTTCAAGGACCACCTATTCTGAGGTGAAAAAAAAAATAACACCCCCACACACTTTTCAAACCTCTTTTGAGACAAGATTATTTTTTGTAATATTTGGCACCATGTTAGATTTTTGCTGCTGACTTTCACACCAAGGAGTTGTCAATACATGTGTCATGAATTAAAAATTATCTCTCCCTGCCTCTTTTTCCCCACATCTGAGCTACTGCTTTTGGACAAGTCTTGGCTACTCCTGATCTTTGGTTCTGGATACTTCTTCCTCCCCTCCTTGTAAATACCCACTGTTGAAGTTTACTCTCAGGGATACCCAGAAGCAAACCTCTCATTTCCATTAAGTCCAGAAAGTTTAAGCAGAACTCAAGACGCTTCTTGTTTTCCTGTACTTTATGCAGTTACTGCTATCCATAGGGTCAAAAATATTACTTGAAGTTTATGTTTTCAGCCTTTAAAAGTTAGGGACAAAATTCCAATTCTGCAAGCCACATTTCCATGGCAGAACTTCCAGTTAAAACTGAGGTTTAAAATATAGACAGTAACTACGAGATGCATTCACTTCAACCATGCATATATCTGTGTTTAATTTAGAAGACACTTTTCTTACATCTGGTAGAACATAACAAATGTTTTTTACCCCAGAAAAGGTCTTCCAAAAGAGAAAATAACATGCAATATTTATACTCTTTGTATATACCCATTAAGTTGTTAAATAACACTGCAGATTAAAAACTGAAAGCATTCTTAGCTAGCTGTGCATTTAGGGAATGGAAAGGACTGGCTCGAGGCAGAGGTGTGTTGAGGAATTTTAAGAAAGGAGAGTGGAACAGGTCATAACATCGCACAGATTTGTGGTAGCAAGCATGGGAACTACTTTTTACTCCATTTCCAGAGGGCAAAATCAGCTCCACCTCCTCCTCTCACTCTCCCAACTCCCACCTCCAAAAGCTGGAAAACACGAGATTGAATGATAAAAACGCAACCAGTCAGGATACTATTTTATTCTGTTTCATGGTTTATTTTTATAGCATTGATTAAACTCATCAGTTCCTTCTACACTCATTAAGATCTATCTCCAGCTTGAAATTTTTCTGTTAATATCTTGTCTTTGGATAACAACTGATTAGGACCATTCTCTCAGCCAAAGAAATTAAAGGGTTGCCTGGAACGCTTTGTTCCTATTTCACGTGTCCTTTAAGAGCTTTTTTGCATTATGTACACAACAAAAGAGACTTCACTAAAAAAAGTAAAGTAAAAGGAATTAAATCGTTTTAAAGCAGCAGAACATTCAGGCTATAAAAATTCATAAGGTAATAAATTAAAGTTTAGTTGGATAGCAGAATTGCAAAAAGCAGCTCTCTGTCATTGTTTACTACTACATTGTTAAAAACGTACTGTGAAACTGATTTAACATGTAAGAGCCGTGGACTTTAGTCTTCGCTGGTGAGTTAAACAGTCATTAAACCCAGATCAAATGTGATCTGAATTGCACCATATTTGAGAGCAGAGAACGCAAATGTTCAGCAGTGAGCAGTGGAGAGATGAACAGCAAGCCCACCATCTGATTGACATCAGCAAGCCCACCATCTGATTAACATGAAGATTACACATACCAAAGTGAGAAAAAAGTATATCCAAAAGCAGAAGAAAAAGCCTTGAAAAACTTATTTCTGCACTTTAGCAAGCTGCAAACAGCCATCAACAATTTATTATTGATGCAAAACATTTTTCCCTTCCTCTGTTGCAGTAAATCCCGTAATCTTCTCTTCCATTTTAAGTACCTATTCTCATTTCCTTTCTTTCTACATGTCCTTGAAAAAGGATGGGAGAGGAAAACTAAGAAATACTTTGTGGACTATAAATCACCTAAAGTCTTAGACCCTAAACCCTCCAGCTATTAGAAGAGCATTTTTCTTCCCTGTTTGTAGCCTCTGCTTGTTTATCAGCCTCTGATTTTTATTCCTGCCTTAGGGACAGGAGGAACGATTTCTACAGTTGTTTGAACTAAAAATGGCATTCATAGGTTGACCAGTTTTCCTGCTTCTCACAGGTCTCCAAATGCCATCAGCTAAAGCAACCAGTCCTGTCTGCCTCTACAAATGGCACTCTAAAGTGTCCCTGTATGATGGCATCCCTGTGACAAGGATTGCCGAGGGAGGTCGAGAGAGGGAGAAGTAAAAGTGATTTTAAAAGGCAGTATGACTCCAGGAAGGCTACTACAGCACATAGTATCAGCATGGGACCAAGCTCTATCACAGGAACTGAAAGGGAGCCCCTGTATACTTCCCACTACTCTATACAAGGATCACGCCTGCACGGTGAGCAGGCCTGTTCCTCATCAAGAGCAGCTCCACAAATGCATCCTATATTCATAGAATCATAGAATTATTTGAGTTGGAAGAGACAATTCATTTCCAAACCCCTGCCACATGCAGGGACACCTTCCACTAGACCAGATTCTGTCCCGGAAGAACAGTCTGTATATTACAGCTGTATCTCCAATAAGCTTAAGAACATTCAGCAGAAGAAAATACAAGAGTGGAAAGAGAAAGAACAGGTGCCAGGAAAGGTTTTTTAGACACCCTCAAGGCTTACCAGCTAACTCATTTGTATTCTGACCCCAAACCAGCAGCAGTGGGACTGAACACAGAAGGCACAGAGCCTCCACCAGAAACCGCGTACCCTCCTTGGAAGAAAAGCCAGCAGCAAGAGCTGGTGCATCACCATCTGAATTGCAAGTGCAAGAGTTTTAGGCTTACGATGGATGAATGCTTGCAAAGTCCTTGCATTTCTCCATGTCTCTACCACACATCCTTTAACAGGATAGAAACCTAGGTAAAGCACTGGAATGTTAACTGCAGTCCCAGGAACTATTAGGTTACAGAGTAGCCTACAGTATTTATTGATGGTATTCGCTGTTGGTAATATTTACTGCCTGAAGATAAATATCTGTGGATAGTAAAAATTAGAGTTAATTAAATGGACAAGTGTGGGAAACTATTAAAAATGTGCTTACAGCTAGTAAATGGCAGATTAATTACATAAAAAGGCAAAATTGTTTCACTCGCTTATTTTAAGTCATTTTGTTGACGGTTCTAAAATAACTACAATTGCTCCAGAAAGAGATCCTGTTCTGTGAAAAGTGGCATTCCACCCTCATCAGCTACTCTTGGAAAGGACATAGCAGAAGTCATGAGAGGCAAAGAAAGGGATAAAAGAAGCAATAGTATCCAGAATTACAGCCTAAAGCTGTTTACCCTTCAAAAGTATGCCAACATATGGGGAAATTAAAAAAGCTAACAACATTTCAAGCCAGTGGTGACGGACATCTTTTCTTTAGGTAGGAAATGCTTTTAGCATAGCTAGAATTTCTCAGCTAAATTGTGACTATTTTGTGAAGCAATAGAATCATAGAATCATAGAATAGTTAGGGTTGGAAAGGACCTTAAGATCACCTAGTTCCAACCCCCCCTGCCATGAGCAGGGACACCACACACTAAGCTATGTCGCCCAAGGCTCTGTCCAACCGGGTCTTAAACGCCTCCAGGGTTGGAGCATTCACAACTTCCTTACCGTGACTCTCATTCTGACAAAGCACTGGAGGAACCAAGTGAAGCAACTTTGCAGTAACTGGTGTTTTCTGAGACAGCAACATTTCTATTCATGCTGTATGTAGACATTAATCTCACAGCATGAGTACCCCTGGAAAAGAGCATCACAGAATCACAGACTGGTTTGTATTGGAAGGGACCTTAAAGCTCATCCACTTCCAACCCCCTGCCACGGGCAGGGACACCTTCCACTGGAGCAGGTTGCTCCAAGCCCCTGTGTCCAACCTGGCCTTGAACACTGCCAGGGATGGGGCAGCCACAGCTTCTCTGGGCACCCTGTGCCAGTGCCTCAGCACCTTCACAGGGAAGAACTGATTCCTTATATCTAACCTGAACTTCCCCTGTTTCAGTTTAAACCCATCACCTCTTGTCCTATTGCTACAGACCCTGATGAGCAGTTCCTCTCCAGCGTCCTTTAGGCTCCCTTTAGATACTGGAAGGCAACTCCGATGTGAAGCATTTTCAGACTCGAATCAACTACATGAGTCAGCATCTATTAGAATCAGAGTAGTAATACTTTCAACAAGTATGTGGCAGTCCTTGTAAAATACTATCTATGGTTTTGGCACTGGCCAGTAGTAAGTACAAGAAATAACCTAAAATCCCTACACATCAGGCTTAATCTTGAGTAACTGTCCACTGAACACTCAAGGTCATTCAGAAATGCTCATATTGAGATGTAAAAGTATTGCCTAAGCTCTGGCCTGACGGGGCTGTGACTAGTGCTTCAGAATCACTGAAATTCCATTTAAAGAATTTTAAAATCAACAAGGCCATAGAAATATTAATTCTAGGAAAAGAGGAAGCACTGATCATTAACACTGATAGTCAGCCTAACCTTTAGACACTATTCATCATAGTGATCTATTCATCAGCAAGTATGGGAGCTGAACTTGTTAATATCCACCCATTTCTCTGTGTCTTGCAATGTGGCATGAGCCAACGCCAAACTTCCCCAAACAGCACCAACAGTATGGCAGGGTTCTTTACTTCCTTCTGTTTTATTGGTTTGCTTTTTGTAAGTATCCTTGGTGCAAATTAAATAGGACATCTGAGGCTCTGAGACAGGAAAAATGTCCATGTAGACAGCATAGTGCTCATATAGAGCATATTGTTCATACACAGCATATTGCTCTAGACCCTCCCAGCTCTCTCAGCTAATAGTTCCTCATTGTAGTTCTACTCTTTTTGCAGACTTTATGTGTTAGTTTAACAACACTACACATTACTTTAATTATCTAATTTCTATCAGATTCATGCTTGTAATTTATTTGGAATACACTTGGTCACGAAGTAACTTGGAAAACGTGGCTGTAATCCAACCACTAATTCTGTTGGGTTTTTCCCCAGTATCTTCAACAGTGAAAGCATACTCATGATACATTTGGAATGCAAGAATATACATAACCAATTTGTACATGCTCTTAAACACGTCATTTAATTGGTTTTGATACTATATAAATATGATGCAATAACCACTATGCTAAAAAGCAAGGCAATGCAAGGCCATCAACACAGTAAGGATATGCAGTGCATGCCATTACTTGCATTTCCCATCCCCAAACCCAAGACATACAAGTACCCTTGAAAACAAACAGAAAAATTTCCAGTTCAAAGGTATTTAGGAGAGAATGCACCTTCCAAACACCTGCCTGTTCTTACTATTGTGACAAGGAATTTCACAGGGAAACTGTACTTCAACCACCTGAGAAGTAACAATAGCAACAGGATGTGATGAGGATATTGGTATTTTCACAGAAGTTTCCAAAACAGGTTTGTCACAGTGGTGTCCATTTAATTTTAAGTAGAATATCCATTGTGACATTTCCCTTTTTTGTGCACTTGCTTTAAACCAGGAAATATCTGAAAGTGAGCTACAACAAATATAATAATCCTATAACCTTCCTTTAACAAAATAACCCACTGACAAGCAAAATAACCCACAGCCTACACAATGTAATTTTCTAAATATTTAAATAACTGCTCCACAAACTGCAACCCAATCATTTTTCTCAGCAAACAAGAAGAAAATTGTTAAGCATGGTATAAAAATCACAGTAAGAAAAACATCAGAAGACATGGTTACAATTATTTTCCTTCCTGGCTTTTCCTCCACTCTGGATTTGAACAAAACCACTCATGTATAAGAAATACAAAAAGCTACTTGAGAAATATTCATCAGCTATTCCAGTCTTCCAAAGCACTTCCAACTTTTTATTTAGGTGTAGTAGGTAATAGAATCATAGAATCATAGACTAGTTAGGGTTGGAAAGGACCTTAAGAACATCTAGTTCCAACCCCCTGCCATGAGCAGGGACACCACACGCTAAACTATGTCGCCCAAGGCTCTGTCCAGCCTGGCCTTGAACACCTCGAGGGTTGGAGCATTCACAACTTCCTTGGGCAACCTATTCCAGCACCTCACCACCCTCACTGTGAAGAACTTCTTCCTTATATCTAACCTAAAGTTCCCCTGTTTAAGTTTAAACCCATTACCCCTTGTCCTACCACTAGAGTCCCTAATGAAGAGTCCCTCTCCAGCATCCTTGTAGGCCCCCTAAATTTCCTCTTAAGACAGTTAATATTTTAGCTACATTTCTTGTCCTTACCAGAGCGGAAGCGCTCATCCCTTGAGTTGGTGGAACGTGATTTTTGCTGTTTCACACCAGTGGTGGTAGCTTGTGAGGAGCCTGACACTCTGTTCTCCGCTTGCAGGGATGGATCCACACCTGGAATACAGTTTGATTTCAGTATGAAATTTGTGAGTACAAACAGGCTCACAAACAAAACATGTGCTTCCTGAGTAAGTAGGTGTCAAGAACGTAGACAAGTTCAACTGGAGCCTTCAGACTATACCTTTAAAAAACAAATCTCATCTTCCAACTGCATTTTAAATTATTTAAACTAAACCCTGGTTTCATCTGATAAGCATTTCACACAGAAGATAAGGAACACTTCTGAATATCAGAAAAAATTCCTTTGCTCCTTGCAGGAGTTTAAAATCCTTTGTCATTAGGTGTTCTGCATGCCAGATCCATGCAGGGGGAGGGAAAGGGAGCCAACCCTCTCCCACCTAACTGCTGGACATCAAAAGAAATCATAGAATCAGAATCCCAGACTGGTTTGGCTTGGAAGGGATCTTAAAGCTCATCCAGTTCCAATCCCCTGCCACGGGCAGGGACACCTTCCTCTAGAGCTGGCTCGAGTCCGGTTTGCTCCAAGCCCCTGTGTCCAACCTGGCTTGAACACTGCCAGGGATGGGGCAGCCACAGCTTCTCTGGGCATCCAACTCTGGAGACACGCTCCTGTCTTTTACAGTTTGCTATACAGAAAGAAGATAATTTCCTACTCTCCAAAAGTGAAGCTTTTTAAGTGGACAACAGGCGCCGATAGGGAAAATGAGACAGGCCAGTAAAGAAATTGAAGTGTCCTCAATGGAGGGCAATTGAGCATGTAGCTGAGTAGCACTGAAACATCATGTGCTTAGCCAGTATGAAGAGGAACCATTCCCTGAATTAGCAGAATTCTGTTTCTAAAAGAAAAGCAACTTTAGTCTGCCAAGAGAATTGATTCAACATCTCTGACACTTGAAGAGTGCTGAAAACACTCAAGAACTGTATTGTACCTTTCATGTGAACAAACGTTTAACATAACCACAAGTCAAGAGTCTGGTGGGAGTTGTTGATCTGTATACAATAAGTAACTTCACATTAAATTAAAAAGATTAAGGCAAGTCATCTCTTCAAAGCCTGAGCTAAGAAAAGAGCAGATGCAACACATAATGCAATAACTAAATTGGGGTTTTTTCCTCCAAAAGAGAGTTGTAAGTTCTAAGTGGAAGAAGATATTAATGCTCCAGTCTGAATTCCTTACTCTTATCTTTTCCAGTCCTACGGTTCAGTACCTAGCTTTAGAAACCTGTCTCTCTCCCCAGGAGCAGTATAGCCCATGAACCCCCATTTTGAACTCCTGCAGCTAGTATGTAAGCAGGTAACTACACAGCCTTGGAATAGGGACTCAGAAGATCACAACCAAGCCATGACCATGAAATATGTATCACTGAACCTCAGAAGTCCCCTTTAAATTAGGATGAGGCTCAAAAGCAGTGGTGCTGTTGGCAACTACAACTGCATTTCTTCAGGTTAAATATCCCTTTGCACCCTCTCAAAGGTTTCACTTCATAATGCAAAAATACCAAGGGTCAATCTGAAAAGCATCACTTTTTGGTAAAAACAGTAAGATATTGCATGTAACTTTTAGGCTGCACGATTATGTGCCAGAAAAATCCCGTTTCACAAGCTTGGTGAACTTGGTAATTTATTCTGGTACTATGCAAATCACTACCTTGGCCTTCAGCAAAAGCAGCTGGGTAATTTGCTAAATCCCCCATTCACACTGATGAGCTTTACAAAAATAACATTTTAAGCAGTACACACTGAAGACTTGATCCACTATCACTCAATTTTGTCCATTTTTAACTTAGTCAAAGCTAGCAAAAATGAAAAGTCATCTTAAAGAGGCTGCTCATTCCAATTAACTGAACAATTCATTTCTACAGGATGAAATTAAAGTTAATATTGGAATTATAACTGTATTCTTCCATTCACTAACACTGAAGAGTCAAGACTAACACTGACACTTTTAGCAATTTTGATTTATAGAACCAAAAACTATTTTATGGTAAGAGCACTGACCAGATGACAGGACAATGAAGACAAGTGCCAGCACTGCTGTGGACGATGCCTGGCTAAACACATCTGGCATCAGACACACAGATAAATTAATCATAGAATCACGAATCATACAATCACAGAATCACAGAGTGGTTTGTGTTGGAAGGGACCTTAAAGCTCATCCAGTCCCAACCCCCTGCCATGGGCAGGGACACCTTCCAGTAGAGCAGGTTGCTCCAAGCCCCTGTGTCCAACGTGGCCTTGAACACTGCCAGGGATGGGGCAGCCACAGCTTCTCTGGGCACCCTGTGCCAGCACCTCAGCACCCTCACAGGGAAGAACTTCTGCCTAAGAGCTCATCTCAGTCTCCCCTCTGGCAGGTTAAAACCATTCCCCCTTTGCCTGTTCCTACAGACCCTTGTCCAAAGCCCCTCTCCAGGTTTCTTGTAGCCCCTTTAGGCACTGGGAGCTGCTCTAAGGTCTCCCCTTAAGGAGACTTCTCTTCTCCAGGCTGAACCAGCCCAGCTCTCTCCCCCTGTCTTCATAAGAGAAATGTCAAAAACACACTTAGCAAAAGCACAGACTTGATTGCTAGAGGACTCTTCTGAGAACTCACATGCAGAGCAGTTGCTCTATTGCCTCTTCCATCTCATTGTGTAAGATGTGACATCTTAAAGTCAAACTCAACTGCTTTTAAAGACTTTCACCAATGTCTCAGGAGACCCTTATTTGTAACATCTATTAGAAATTCAAATCTAAATAGATTTGGTAGATTAATCTAATTTACCTTTGCAAAAAGACTGATCTGGAAATTTATCTCCCAAACCAGAAATTCATAGTAATTTCAGTTCTAAACTAATTATATAAGAGAAGTTGTAGCAGTTTACTAGCTGAATCAAAAATGAATCTTCTGAGTTTTAATGGTAAATTTAAAAGCGAAGCCAAAGGAGCTAAAGTAGCATGGTAACAGATCCCTCAGCTCAGTTTCACTTGCATTGCTACCCAGTTATGTATTATGCCTCCAGAAATACCCGGTCTGCAGAAGATGACATATCACATTAGAGAGCCTTGCAGAGAGGAGAAGGGAAGAGGGAGGCCAACTTCAGCCTCTTCATACACCATTAAACCTTTCTGCAGCTGTTGAGCTGGATCTAGAAATAAGAAATGAACAAAAGACAACGTACCAGGTTCAGAGCACTAAAAGAAAAAGGGGCATGACAAGGGGGAAAATAAACCAAGTGCGGGAAACTCCCTGTCTGGCTCTAGGCCAGCCTTTCGCTCTACTCAGCTCTGCCCTCATCCCCTTCTGCTGTCTCCTCCAAACCCAGCACACAGCTCTGCCCAAAGACCCACCACCTAAGGCTCTTCAGCCCATTTCCTCCAACCCTGACTCTGGTTTCCACCCCTTCTCCATGGATCCAAGCCCTGCAGACCTCCTGTTCATCCGTCTCCACTGTGGTCTGTTTACTACCTACACTCACAGAGAGTCCCTGCTAAAACCAGGGAGGTTTTGGCTGAGGACTGCAGTATTTCTTAGTTGGCTCTGCCTCTGCCTGCCCTAAAGGAGAGGGAGCTTCAGGACTTTCCTTGTTAGAGAGGCAGTCTACAAGAATAGGTGAGGTCTTTCTTGGAAGGTTTTTCAGCCATCTATTAATGTATGGAAGGAGCAGGAGAGGTGTGCTGGAAATAACTTCTCCTTCCCCATCAGTACTGCTTCATGCATCATGGCAGAAGAGGTGCATTGTTGTGTAGCACTTTCACACGAAGTATCTGCATGTAACCCGTTGGTTTCATTGTCACTTGTGTACCTCACACTACCCAGTCTTCTCAGCAAAGCTGATACTGTGCTGATGCGTACCTAGGTTAAGCACAGCTCCACAGTAACAGACATATTAATTCCCAATTGCTTTAAACAGAATTTTGGATACAGTTATTTCCTACTGAACTGTAATGAAAAAAAACGCACCCCTCTTCTCACAAAAACAACCTAGATGCTAAAGTTCTACATAAAACACATGCTGAGTTTCAGATCCTTTTACAGCAAAGTTAAGGCTGGAGACTAAATGAAAATCATCCCCCAACAGACTGAAATCTGAGGACCTCTCTTCGCTTTTTTGCCTGAGAAGTTATTAAGCATCCAGTCCTTACTCAGGTCATAGTCCAATTTTATCATTCTTTGCTGTCATATCACATGCCAGAATGTATTACCCAATGCACACATTTTTGTCTTCAAAATCTGAAGTGATCTAAGTGTTCACACCTTCTGGGTCAGTGAAACTGCACAAGGGTCTACCCAATGCAATTTATTACCCAGAATAAGAGATCAGAAAATCATGAGTTTAAAGAAATAATAATAGACATTGTATAAATGATTGTGCTTGACAATCTTCCACTGTTCTGTAACATTTTCCTCTACTCAAGGAAGTAAACTTCAGTGCATAAGTTTCCACTTGGAGGAAATGAAACCATTTTAAGGATGATATTACTTGCTATTAAAGGAAGCATACAACTGCAGCAAGAAATACAAAAGTATCTGTTAAAAATTCATGAATCCAAGTACTAGGCAGGAAACTAAATTGTTTCAATGAAAACGCCAACACCAAGAGACATGCTCAGTTAGACATTATGACAAGACTGGTAAGCACAACACCTACGTGTCATGAGCTACAACTTTTATTTCTCAGAGTAACAGTCCTTCCTAAGCAGGGTGTAAAACTCATCCCATTCTAACTGAACGCTGGGCTGAAGTAGCCAAAGCAGCAGTTCAGGAGATGCTTCACAAGCAGCCTCTCTCTCCTAACATAGGGAATTCTGCCTGTCAGTGACAACCTAAATTCATATAAATTACCTAAGTGCCATGCAGCCCAGGTCTAATCAAAGCAGGCAGCAAAAGAAGCAGAAGACAGACAATGAAAAGCCTCTGTGGCAAAGAGTCAGCAAAACCAACGCTAGAGCAGGGAACAGCAGTGAAGCACAGCAATCAGGGGAAGATGGCTGGCCGTGCAGCACGACTGAGGCCATGGACCTTGGTAAATCCCTGTTAAAACACTCTTTGTTTGGCTATTAACTTTCAAGGAGATGCTGGCCACATCACTTACATAAATTTGGTGACATTAGCTGAGTCAGCAGAGGCAATGTCTATTTAGGCATATTAACTGGAAAAGAAGAAAGCAAGCTACGAAGGATGATGGATATAACCACATTTGGGGCTCCTGACAGGAACAGAGGTCTTACACGGTTCATTTGAGAAACATACAAGGCATGGTCTATCAAAGATAGATGTAAGGAAGAAGTTCTTCCTGTTAGGGTGGTGAGGTACTGGAACAGGCTGCCCAAAGAGGTAAATGCTCCATCCCTGGCAGTAGTTAAGGCCAAGTTGGACAGAGCCTTGGGTGACATCATCTAGTGTGAAGTGTCCCTGCCCAAGGCAGGTCCTGGTTTTAAAATCTTTAACTGAGTTGGAGGCACAGGGTATTTTGAACAGAAAAGTGAAACAGTTCCTCCTGGCAGGTGAAGCTAAAGCTTGCTGCTGACTGCAATATTTATCAAAGAAATCCAAACTGCTTCTATTCAAGGAATGAGCCATTTTATAAAGATGAGTTAGGTCCTGCATGTTCTGCAGAGTACTATACATTTGCTAAGGGAAAAGCTACAGCTGTTGGTAAAAAAGCAAATCCACAACACCAAACCCATGCTAAGAAACCCACGATGAAACTCCAGATCACGTCCTAACTGTTCAAAGCCAAATACATACTGTAAAACACCACAACTCAGCAGAACTCAGGAGAATAAATCTTTTGTCTCTCCTGCTACTAAGAGCCAAAGGCACCACTACACTGAGATTTCAAAAGCAAAAGAGACTATCATCTAACTCCACAATTTGCACAAAACTGGCTGGAGCTGCCCATTTCTCCTTCAAATCAGTAACTTCTGTAAATATCTGAACCAAGCCAGGACCAAAATCACAGCATTAATCTCTCTGTTCTCTGAAGCATAACACTAACATTGTAAAATAATACCTGTTATTCTCTTTGTCTCATCTACCTACAGTGTCTCCTTATCAGGTCCATTCATCTTGGTTGTCTTCACATTTTCCCTTTTCTCAACCAGAATCTCACAAGCTATGGAAGAATCTGCCTAGCAAATACAAGCCTAAAGCTTGGTGGCAGCACAATGACTTCAACCCAGAGTGATTTACATGTCCTAGTATAAAAATAAATTAAAAAGTTGGGCATTTAGCTTTCAGCCATTGAAGATAAAGTCTGACAATTAACACCTTAAGAAGTAATAGTTTATATTAAACAGTATTTTGTAGAAACTGGTTAGATGCCACATCAATAAAACACTATTGATTCATCTATTCTATTTAGTGACAATTTTTCCATTACATATTTTCCCAGATTTAGCACAAAAGGTGTAACTTACATGTAGTCTCTTACCTTGAATTAATGGTATGTACCGTGCTAACAGCTTTGCTCTTTTCTTTTCATATCCTTTCTGAGTGATGTCTCCTAAAGAAACAAAGAAATAAATTGATATTGGTTTGAATTACTGAATTGGTTTTAAATAAGCCTTCTCATTTTCATGATCCCTAGGATTAAACTGGTTAACTTTCTATGAGTCACAATAGCAACAAAGACCTGGGGATGTCAGAGAAATTCATGGCCCTAACCATACCACCCATGCAGATATGATCATTAGTGTCTTGGAGGTATACAACAGAGGGATAGTGGTTTTGTCTGCAGAATTGTGATGAACCTGGTTCTGGAGATATTTACCATTTACACTGCACAAAACAGTTGCACTATTGAAGACAACAAAGCTTTCAAACTGTAGGAGGTGGCAATCTCCTTCTAGCACCAGCTTTTATTCACAGTTATCATCTGATATCCCGTTTTAAACCTGTTTTGCAGACTCCACTGGTAAAACATGGTAAAACTCCACTGGCAAAACATGAGGTCTTTTCACAGAGTAGAATAAAAGGAAAACTTTTACAAAGACCCAGAAAAGGTTTTGAACCATTTCAGAATCTGCACTGCCATGGTTCGACCAACAGAACTTCAGGCAAACAGCAGGAAACTTAGCATAAAAATAAAAAGCCCCAAACCCCACCAAGATTTTACAAGCTTTATCCCTTTTCTAGACAGACATGAAAACAGGGATCTCAGACAATTTAAAACCACTCCCAGCTCCCATGATTCACACCTGCTTAAAGACGGTGAGACACTCTGCAGTTCCTTTAACAAAGTGGACTTTTATCCCTCTCTACTTGTGGCAAATGTATCAAACCAGCATGAAATATGGCCAAGATTAAAGCCATTAAAGATATCTGATTATACTTTTTAGGACATGCACAAATAGAAGGTGAATTCTAGAAATGTAGGCAAATAATTATCTTCAAATGAATTAGGACACAAAAGTAAAATTTAAGATTTCGATCTTTGCTTCAAGAGCATTCTTCCAGCAACATACAGTTGAAAAGAGCATATAAGAAGGGAAAAAAAACCCAAATAAAACTCCAAAACCCCATCATGAATTACATGTGAAAGGATTAAGTAAATCAGCCTACCTCTGGCCATTTGTTTCCTGCCAAACCTGAAACCTTTTCTCCATCCTCTTCATACAATAAATCAAAACTTAATGTCTGGAAACCCTGCATTTGACAGAACTCCAAGAACACTACCCCACTCCTAAGGCCTCTGACCTTGCTCATAAGTGTGCATTAAGATCATAGAATCCCAGACTGGTTTGAGTTGGAAGGGACCTTAAAGCTCCTCCAGTCCCAACCCCCTGCCACGGGCAGGGACACCTTCCACTAGAGCAGGTTGCTCCAAGCCCCTGTGTCCAACGTGGCCTTGAACACTGCCAGGGATGGGGCAGCCACAGCTTCTCTGGGCAAGATGTGACAACACGTCCCAGACTCTGCTGGGTATTTGTCTTTATCCTTACCAATCCTTACCTGCAGGCAACCAGCAGAATCAAGTTATGAAGGTAATCCAGAGAAAGACAGAGTGTGATTTACATGGGATTCCCTTGGAAATGAGGCTATAAACTATATATGAGATTATATAGCAGTATACCATACTAGTAACAGTCATTTTTAATTCATCTGGACAGTGGTTTGGGGATGCAGAAGCAAGAACCCCCTTTTCTCAGTCAGATTTTACACAGAAAAGTTCCTACTTTGTATTTTAAAATGTTTCCTGGGTATTTGTCTTAATACATAAGTGCTGGGTTTGGTGTTTTGTTTAATATTGTCCATAGCATTATGTGCTGCTATTTCCTCAAACATCCACCCCTCTCTTACATCAGAGGACAGTGCTAACAGAAACGAAGCCACTTCATTCAACCACCCCACAAATACGCACCATTTAAAGTCACTGACAGAATGCCAAAACAAGCAATGACAGCTTTAAGACACTGCTCAAAACAGGTAAGGGAAAAGAAAATGCAAACCCTGGAGTGCTTCGGTCTTTGCAAACTACAACTAAACAGAAAGGTTTTAAATAAGTTTTAATAAGGTAAGGTTTTACTCATAAACCAGTGTAAATATTTCATATAAAATATAGACAAAAGACAGAAATGCTTTGGTTACTGTTTTCCTTGAGCACAATTCTTTTTAGCAGAGGCAATACATAGAAATATAATTTGTATATATATGTTAACTAATTATATTGAAACAAGAATGAAACCAAAACAAAACACAAATAACCAAGCAGATTTGTATGCCTGAGTGTAAATTGTCATGGTGAACATTGTGATCAGCTCTTCTAAGTCAGTCATTTCTACAAAGAAAGGAAACGGATACCAAAAAGAGATGCAGCATTTTCAGTTATGGAAGGAAAGAAACCAATCAACCAAACAAAAACAGTCAAGAAGCACCAGCAGGAAGAACAGTTTATCTTAAAACCTAAATAATTTGGAAGATGAAAGCAATCTCAGCTAACTCTGGAAGTGACAAATGCTGCATGTAACAAAAACTTGCCATACCACTACTCCAGTGAGGACAGTCATTTCCACAGCTTCATAAAGTAATCCTTACATTACATCTCTGTGCAGGTCAGGCATCACCCAACAGATGAGGTACAGATTGGAAGCAGTAGATCAGACAGGGTTGAAAAGAGTCTCATTTAAACCAGCACCTCTCCAGCTTTGGCACCTCCCTGCACTCTGACTCTGCTACAATGCCGACTTGAAGAATTTTCCTTGCATAGGTTAAGAAAAGTCCTAAGTCAGAAGCATCTCTGTCGACTTTCAAGCCCCACTGGCAATTCCCACTTTGCTGTCAAGCAAAGCTTTCCTTTGTTCCTCTCTCTAAAGCTTGGGAGGGGGGTCGATTCTCCCTGACAATCGCTGCCCACCCCTTCGCCCTCAGAGCCTCAGTGGGATTAACTCATCATTTGGGGTTCTTTGTGAGCCTTCGCCTCTTCCCAAAAGAGCTGCTTAGCCACATCTGGTGTGTGGTGGCCACAGCTGCTGTCATTTAGCCTCACTTTCTCCCCAGTTATTAGGTTACACAAAAGCAAGATGAGGTTCCTCAGCCTCAGCAAACCAGCTGGGAAGCCTGGGATAAAGCGGGACACCGAATCAAGCTGTCAGTGCTCTGCCTGGTGTAGCTGGAATAGTTCAAAATATGTCAGAGGCTCTGAGAAAATTAAGCTAGACATAAAGGAAAGCCTTAGCAGTTCTTAAAATGATCTACATAAATAATTTTCTTAATGAGTACACAAAGAATCTGCCAAATCTACCCAGGCACAGTTTTATTTCATAGTGTGACCACTATAGCTAACAGAACCTTAATGCCAAATTAACCAATTCAATATTACCTGCATTTTATTAGGGTTTCCTCACTTATTTTTCATTGGCTATATACTTGCTGTGTTCCAAAATTTGAACTAGCTTATTCTCAAATCTGAAAAGTAGGTAGTGAACACAGAGTAAATGCTTCAATGTTCTTCAAAACCACATGAATAGGAAACAAGCACAAGCTTCACTGGTTAGATACTGCTGTCACGCCTCTTCACATCCCCAAACCCTCACACAGCAAAGTCCTGACTTTGTAATCCACCCACTGGATAACTGCTTTGAAAAAGCTTTTTTTGAACTAGGAATTGGGCATAGGTGAGCAATGCAGTTCACAAGCACAGTATGCCTTACAGAGTGCAGCAGCCTCTCCTCTTCACTGTGTGAAGATACAGGGCAAAGCACACCCAGTGCTGATCCAGCTCCTTTGTATATACCTGCACTGATGAGGCCTTGAAGGCTTCTGCTGGAGAAGGGAAGATGAGCAAGATGCTGACAGACACTGAACAGCTCATGGGAAGGAGCTTGCTATGAAGTGAGCAACTTCTCCAGTCCTCCATCAGTAGTTTGCACTTAAATTCTCATGGGGAACAGCTGTAAGAAACCACACACCACACTGTGCTGGCAAGAGGTCTTAAGAGTCCCTTGTGTAAGCACAAGATGACTGTGGGTACCAGACAACTGACGATGGCTCTGAGAGCTTAGTACCTGCTAAAGGTAAGGCAATGCCCCCTGGTCAAGAACAGAGACTTCTAAATGAGATGACTGTGCATTAAATGTGGATGAAAAGAATGATATGTATTAGATCTGCAAGATAAAACCTTTAAGGATTCAATGTTAGGCCACTGGTGAGCACAGTCACAATCTCAGGCATATTGACTGTATCAGGCATATCACACTCTCAGGTGTATCAACTACTGATAAATCACTGCAAAAACTTTTGCCAGTTCCATCAGTATAAAGGGAGTTCTGCCTGAAAAGGTGGCTCCTGAATGGTTTGAAAAGGCAGCAGCTAGCTGGTAGTTTAAAACATAACTCAGAAGTCACCTGTGTGTCAGGGCACAGGTTGTAACTGCATTTGAAGGGTTGGTGGAGTTGGAAGAATCAATGCAGCAGGCACTAATTTCTAATTCTACCTCTTAGACATGGTAAATATCTTTGTTAAGTGAAGCAACTCACCACGATTTATTTTGCATCATCCTAGAAGTATTCTAGAAAGACCACGGCATTGCTGATTTTGACTTACTTCAAAATCAGAAGCAACAAAAAATTATGAAAGAAATAATTACTCTGATATCAGTGACTCGTGTCCACTGCAAAAGCAAAAATGATCAAGGCATTTCTAGGAACTATGGTAAGAGACAACAGTAAGGAAAGGCAGTAACACTTGGTGCAACAGCTGGAGAATCAAAAGATGGTGCTTAAGAACACTGACCCATGCAGCCAGCACAAGAAATGTTTCAGTTTCTCATGGTACCCATCCTCCAGAGTAAATCATGCACCAACCAGTGCTGAGGAGAACAATGGAAGCACATAGGAAGAGAAAACACCTCACCAACGCAGATGACAACAGAACAATGAAGGGATGGTGCACCTCCTGTGCAAACTCTGAAACTACAGCTATTAGAGCATGAAGGGATCATGAGCTTTGGAGTCCTATCACGCATGTGCACTACAAGCTTTCCTGATACAGCTTCAGAGTGCCAACATCATCACAGCCAACATCAACAGGGAGTTTCTTAAGGATGCTTACCACTCCAAGGCTTGAAACCAATGCATACAAGTAGTACCTAGTAACTGGTGCAACTAACCTGTAATAAGCACCACAAAACCATCTAAACAACAACCCCTATCTGGAACTGCTGCACTTCTTAAACAATCTGATTCCAAACAGGACCCACATCAACACAGCTCTTCTGTAAACCACGGGTGGGTTTTTTCCTCCTTTTTCTGCCATCTGAGGAACCACCATTTTTCCTGGCAAAACAGACAT
>NW_009943094.1:12869-17718 GCF_000696875.1 Nestor notabilis | reverse complement strand
TTTCCCTAGTAGCTGAGTTATTAATAAACAGCACATTGATAAACCAGCAAGGACATCTCACAGCTGTCTGGAAATAACTAGTCCATTAAGGAGTCTTGGTTCTACATTTTTAGCTACTTCTGTTTTTCCTGTTTCAATCTTAACCTTTGATTCTATTCCTAAAATCGCATTACAAGCTGTACTTCCATCATTACTGAACTTTATACTGAAGTAAGTGAATGTATACAGATGTTATACTGCTAAACTCAGTGGTTTGAGGAGGTATTTATTGGTTAAGAGTGGTAAGTACATCAGTTTCCAGTTTGCTCTTCTACAAAACTCACGCTTTGCCATCATGGCTGTAAAGAAGCACTTTTAACTTGTCATGTAAGCTGAAGTCCATTCTGGCACGCAGTTTCTTGTGAAAAGTCCCATTTTTTTTCTATACAACATACGTCTTCATTCCAGGACTCATTCTATAGCACAAAATTTCAGCCACAGCTAAGCTTATGTCCATGGTGGTTTTGAGAAACCTAGAAATCTGTAGCTGCATGAGGAGCGGGCAAAGCTTTACCTTTAAGATCCAGAAAAGAGCACTTCCTTCCATCTCTAAGTCTGCAAAGCATTCAAAAAGCAGTCCTTCATCCTGATTCATTGCTGTTTTCTGAAGTAAGGGCTATCAATTGATGCCTTAATTTAGTATGTATGTGATGAGCTAAGTGAAGTGTGAAGATATTTTGATTATAATCTTTCATATTATAGAAATCCATTTAAGATGGAAATAAGTGACATCTGATCATTCCATATGGTGATGCATTTGACTAACCTATAATTCTATTTTGAAGATTCTATTTTAAACATCGTGAGAGCATCGAGATGCTTTTTAAGCAGTACTAGAAGTTTAGCACAACTTCACTGAAAATATGTGTTATTGGTAATTCCTATTTTGCAGCAGGACTTTCATCCCTGTGGCAGAATTTAAGTTGTCAGAGTATAAAACTTGTCTGCATGAAATAGTAGCAAGATGGAGACACACAACTACTACATGTTACTACCTTGATGCTCTGAAGGCTGAAGTCCCTCTGCTCTGGAGCCAGGCTGAGAGAGCTGGGCTGGGGCAGCCTGGAGAAGAGAAGGCTCCTCAAGGGGACACCTTAGAGCAGCTCCAGTGCCTAAAGGGGCTACAAGAAACACGGAGAGGGGCTTGGGACAAGGGCCTGTAGGGACAGGACAAGGGGAATGGCTTGAACCTGCCACAGGGGAGACTGAGATGAGCTCTGAGGCAGAAGCTCTTCCCTGTGAGGGTGCTGAGGCGCTGGCACAGGGTGCCCAGAGAAGCTGTGGCTGCCCCATCCCTGGCAGTGTTCAAGGCCACGTTGGACACAGGGGCTTGGAGCAACCTGCTCTAGTGGAAGGTGTCCCTGCCCGTGGCAGGGGGTTGGGACTGGAGGAGCTTTAAGGTCCCTTCCAACCCAAACCAGTCTGGGATTCAATGTACACAGCTCCAATAAACCTTTGCATATACAATGAAATCACTGAAACATCAAGCTCCAGAAACTAGACAAATATTGACTAACTAATTACAGGTATCTTAATGACAGAAAAGGAAGTAAATCTACCAACATGTTAGTAGCAGGCTGTTTTCTGCTTCATGCACATTACAAAACAGGACTATCTATTTTACAATACCATTTATTGCCTATGTGCTTTATCTTGGCCTAAATTTGGCCTGATCAAGCACTTGGGAGTTTTGCTATTAGCAAAGAAATGTTAGGATTAGAAAATTCTATCCTGACACATATCCCACCTTTTCACCTCAAAGTTTCAAAGCAGTTGCTAGACAAAGGAACCACAAGCAAGCCAGGGTGAATGAAGCGTGCAGGACAGCAAGGATGGGAACAGTCCATGCATGCCAGGTTACTCTGCTCTGTGCAAATCCACACTTGTGAACTGTGTGTGGACGTTAAAGGACAAGAGCTGCTCTTTTTTCAACGCTGAGCTGCCTTGTTTGAAGCCATTATTTGCTTCATCTGCCAGGAGGTGGCATTTGACAGGGTAAAAGAAGATGAAATAATTGGATCACAAAAGCAACCTGGCGAGTTTCCAGGCTCAGCCCCACTAATGAATTGCTCTTCTACTGCTTCAGTAAATCCTTAAGCTCACTCCATGGGGAGATAGGAAAAGCTCAAACTCGACCACTTCCCATCTATCCCATTAGGACTCTTTGTAGGATACAGGAACAGACTGACAGATGCCAGCTGTACATACATCTGTATGTGCCAGTCTGACCATGGCTCTGCTTTTACAATTATTTATATGAAACAGGCCTAGTTTTTAAATTGAGATGTTTCCTTTCAGTGAGACATACTCTCATCTCCTACTGCATCAGAAGGACAAATGAAGAACCATCTTCTCATCTTCTTTAAGCTCATATTAGATTATGGTTTTTATTTCCTTAGCAGATACAAGCTTCAAAACATAATCCCCCCTGCAGCTTCAGAGGTATGAGAAGTGGGTTTGAAACAATGGGTATGTTCTGTAAAGTTGATTAGAATCTTCACCCAGAGGTTATGAACAGAATTTATCAAACCAGATACAGCTTTCCCAACTCATTATGATGTAAATCAGGAATGCTGCCATCCGCTTTTAACAAGCTGAGGAAAGCTATATATGGGGGGGGGAGTGGTGGAAATCAGCTGGTAAATAGGGAACATACTGTCTGCTTCCCACAAAAGCCAACAAAAGAAGTTGAAAAAAACAGAATAGGAGTAGTTGGGCAGATCAAGGGACAGTTGCTTTTAAAATCTGAGCTAAAAATACTTTTTTTTTTTAATACAATTGAAGATTATTTTGGTAAAATACAGAACTGAAAAGCTTCTGAAAGGATGTTGTATGCACACACTGTGTCCTCCTCTTAAACATTCACTCTTAAGAAGATGGTATTTCAGAATAACCCAAATCTCTGTACTGCAGAGACGAAAATACTCAGATTTTTTGCTTGTCACTTCCTTGATGCACCAGGGATGCAATATGAAAGTAAAATAATCATGCTTGGCATGTAGTAATCAACCATTATAATGAATTAGGCCAGAAAGAACTGCCTGAACCAAGTCATTTTACCCAAAAGCATGCAGTGGGGAAGGAGGGAAGACACTTTGCTACTAGGTACAAAATCACATCCCTTCACTTGGTTGCATCAAGAATTTCTACTGCCATAATGTCCCGTAGTAGACTCAGACCAAACTCTATTCTATGGTTACCACAAAAGATTCCCTGAAAAGTGTCCCCAAAGATACAAATCTAGAAACAACCAGACATAGAAATGGTGGACAGAAGGAAAAAAACCACCCTTTCTACAGTACTTGTTGCAACAACTTTAACACACATTCCTCTCCAATAACGCTGCAAAGAGAAGAAAATTATTGGCTATATAGGGTATTTCTTCTGTTTAATTCAGGTAAGACAAGCAATCACAAACCAAAATAATAAATGCCTTATATTATGCAATCACCCTTGCCTTGAGGAATGCATGTGCAAAAATAAAAGAGGATATATGAACCATTTCATGCTGTTGAAGCTGTTCAGTTGTTGTAACTCCCTTTCTGATCACATCCTCTGCACACTCATTACCTAAAGTGCAGTGATTAATGAGCAAGATGAAGATACTTCTGACTATTAAACTTCCACATCTTGGATGAAGCTCTACTCTTACTGTGTGCTTTTTGGTTGGCAGTGACATTGTTTCTTTTGTTGTTGTTCTTTCCACCAATACCCCAGAAGTTATGCCATCTACTACAGATATTAAACGCTCCGTTGTGTGTAAAGTATGTACTAGCTGCAAAGATCTCACATTCATACTTTGGGAGCAACCACAAAGCCCATCACATCACAGCAAAGATGCTCTTTAGGCACGATGCACAATGCTAGACTGAAACAGCCTCATTCAGAAATCCGTGACTATGGGAAGATCCAACTCATTAATTAGACCACAAAAATCTTTTAAAAACCCAGCAGAAAATCCCAAAAGACACAAACCACAGCACAATATCCAAAATTCACATTCCAAACATACAAGGAGAAGTTGCATAACCTGCAATATCTAAACCACACACAACTCATTACTTCAGTTTGTAAACTACAAAACTTCTCCAGTGGATTCCTAGGTCCTGGTTTCATCGGATATGATCTCAAAGAAACAAATGAAGTGATCCAGTGGTTCAGTGGCTGAACTACAAAATGATGAACTACACTGGAAAGAAGAAACCAGCTGAATTATTCATGGCAGCATGCAGAAGAGCAAGCCAGCTGGTGCACACTGCCATGGCAGGAGAGGAAAACCATCAATCCCTATTACGACTGGATCACCTCAGTGCTTACAAGCTTGGGAAGCCCCAGCATGGGTCCCGATGATGGCTGAACTTATTTACATTGATTTCTAGTTGCAACACTACTTATTAAGCATCTAGCTGAGGTTAGGAGTCTATAAATGATCAGCAAACATAGTTTTCCTGAATTCAGGTCCTGGAAATGTGCAAGAACATGGCTTGTAAAGGCCTTTCTCAATTACTCACACACATGGAAGCAGTGCTTTACCAGTCAAGCTTAGCACACAGAACACACCAGATCTGTTCAAAGACAGCAACTGTGAGCACTTACAAACATTAACCCCATCATCTCACACCAGAGAAGGCCATTATTCAAGGACTAAGCCATCCTACCCCACCTATCAACCAAACCAGCCTCCCATCTGTGCTGGTTATGGAATATGGACTACTTGACTCCTGCATGCCTCCCGTCTGCTCAGCTCAGCCATTCCTACTTAATGACAAGACGGAAGCCATCAGTTTGCTACTGACAGTAGGAAAATCAG
>NW_009943094.1:0-12838 GCF_000696875.1 Nestor notabilis | reverse complement strand
GGAGGTAGGGAAAACATGCCCTCCTCTGGAAGGAACTGGGAGACCTGATTACCCAGGATATGGAAGAGGCTGAGGTACTCAATGACTTTGCCGAGGTCTTCACCAACGAGCGTTCCAGCTGTAACCTTGTGTTTGCTGTTCAAGACTTAACAACTCACATGAATACAGCCTATTTCAGTGCTGGAGTTTGGGGGGATTTGATCATTAAGACAAAATGAGGGATTTGATCATTAAGACAAAAACATACTCCTAAGTTCACAAGCTTCTCCCCATCCCTAAGCAAAGCCAGATATGTAACTTTCTATTATTAATACATGGGCTAAGTTCTCAGTATCGGTCAACACCATACACAACGTTTATCTACTTACATACTTTCCCTATTGCAGATCTTTTAAGTTGCACTGGGTTTCAAATGCAAGTTCAACAGTTGTAGTTGAACAGCATCTTTATAAATACACCTCACCCCGCCTTTAAAATACTCCAATAGCAAAAATATTGTTCCAGTATTTCCTACCAGTAAAAAAATACGTGTTTATATTTCATCTAAGGTTATGTTTCCAGCCATTGCATCTTACTGTTTCCCTCCATGATACCTTTGAGAGCCCTCATCACCTGTTTTTCATGTAAGCAGTAACTAGCCTCCTGAATAAACCCAGTCAATGAAGAACTATCAATTCCTAGCTTATTCTCCCATTTCTTCCTTCATCTTTCCCAGCTTGCAGGCAGCAGAAGCAAGGAGATTCCCAGTAGCAGACGAGCACGATACTTCAGAAAGCTGCTATAATCTATTCAAGAGCTCCACCAACACATGCTGTGTCTTGGCCAACAGTTCCCAAACTTACTGTAACTGTATACTGTACATTCAGCTTCTTGCACCTCCTACCCCTGCTCTCTCATAATTATTTCCTCCTCTTGTGCCAATTATTTTAATAGCACTCCCACTGACATCAAACTACAGATATTAAGTGGCACCCACTTGATTCCATCTAAACCACTCAGACATTTAACTTGTTCAAAGCTCTCCATCTTGAGAACACAGTTTGGCAGTACCTCAACTTACCAATGCAGAACCACTCTGGCATGCCTAAGACTGGAGAACCACTATTACATCTGCACCAAGACTGCACAGAGAACTTGCTTCAACTGATTAGCCACCAATTCTTCCTATTGCAACTGCTACTTCCCAGAATACAGCATATGAATTCTGACCTACACCCTTTGATCCTGTGTCCATAGACATGATGGCATTGCCTTTAAATCTCCTTAACAAGCTACTTAGCTATTTACTTTTGCTTTTCCAACTGGAATCTAAAAAGTATTCCATTGCCAATTGCTTGAGAAAAACAGTGTCTATAATTGGGCCAATCCCACAATAGACTGGGAAATCCATTAAAAATGCTGTTATTCAGGAGGTGGTCATGTTTATAACTCCATTCTCTTTTTAAGGTCATATCATTAAGCTGCTTTTTAAATCATTCACAGTGACTTCTCACCTTCCCTGCTTCTTAATATCACGTGGCTAACTCCAATATCTCAGGGATTCCCCCATGGTAGCTATTCACTATTAGATCCATACAAACAAGCTCAATTCTCAAGTCTTCCCTATTCGCACAGGCCTCATCCTCTCCTAAGATATGCTCATTTATTGTCTGGTAGATGTCTGTGTTACCAGATGCATCTAATTCCTTCCAAATCGCCCATTTATCCACACTCTAAAAGCTGTGCAGGGTTCCTTGTAAGCTCCCTAAGTCTTTCTTCTTTCCCAAATCATTTGAGACACATAGGATTTTGATACCATTATGCTCCAGTACTTCTCAGGATTCCTTTGTCCTTGATACAGTAATTCTTCTTTCAGGCTCAGTGGGTCACATTATGATTTTTTTTTTGATGTTTTTATGCTCTGAACCTGGGAATTACATTTTTAACTATGGAGAAAACCTCCTCATTCATCCTTCTAGTGTTTGTAGCATTATCTTACCTGCCTCCAGTCATGCAAAATGTAACTGCTCTAGCTATTACAACCAGCAAAATTCAGACCCTGGTTTCTTGGCAGCCATATTCTTACTTTTGTGAGTGAGAAACAATTCTTTCCAAATCAGGTTGGAGAGAATGATGACTACCAAGACAATTCTCTGTATTGTCAAATCTTGGTTTCCAAACCAAAGTGCTTTCTTCCTGCTGTGCCGCCAATACAAACCTCATCCAGAGAAAGTCTGGCTCCAGGTCAGAAAGAGGAGAGCATTCACCTGCTGCTGATCTGCAGGAGGAGACCAACACAATGTCTACATCACAAACTCATGTCTCTAAAGATCATAGGCCTTCACTCAGGACACAGCTGCAGCTTCAACAGCAGCAATAGACAAGTGAAGATCCTCAAAGTCACCAGGCACAATAACAGGACAGGTTAGTGGGTAAGTTCCCAAGCCAAGGCCAAAGGACACTATGGGAAATCAGATTAAAAGAGAGTATTAAAGAAAACGGATTAATTTCTCCAAGTTTGTCAGATCTCTTCAGTTCCTACTGGGTAACTGGGTCTTTGTTTTCACTTTGGACATACATGTACAAGGAAATACCAATAAACTACACACAAAAAAATAACTGTACTACAACAGCCATGAGGGTCAAAGCCAGGGAACTCACTCAAGAGGTTTTCCTTTTTCTTTTCTCATATGCGTGCTCTGTCCATCTTACACAATCCCAGACTGGTTTGGGTTGGAAGGGACCTTAAAGCTCCTCCAGTCCCAACCCCCTGCCATGGGCAGGGACACCTTCCACTAGAGCAGGTTGCTCCAAGCCCCTGTGTCCAACGTGGCCTTGAACACTGCCAGGGATGGGGCAGCCACAGCTTCTCTGGGCACCCTGTGCCAGCGCCTCAGCACCCTCACAGGGAAGAACTTCTGCCTAAGATCTTCTGTTTCAGTTTGAACCCATTACCTCCTTGTCCTATCACTATGGTCCCTATCACTATGAAGAGTCCCTCTCTGCATCCTTGTAGGCCCCCCTTCAGACACTGGAAGCTGCTCTGAGGTCTCCACGCAGCTTCTCTTCCCCAGGCTGAACAGCCCCAATTTCCTCAGCCTGTCTTCATACAGAAGGTGCTCCAGCACCTGATCATCTTCTTTGGCATCTTGCCCATGCCCATACCATACAGCTACATCTAGAGCTCACGTCACATGCGGTGTGAATGTTTGGTGCTGTTACTAATGCAAGTGGTGTTGAAAGGCCATTTAAATGTGCTGCAAATGGTTCCAGTTCATTAAGAGGGTGCTGAGGAGGGGTGCGGCAGCACAACTATTTTACACCCTGGCAGGTAGGCAAAGGGTGCGGCTGCACAGGGCAGGATTGCAGCAGGGAGAGACGGACCTGCTCCCTGTGAGCAACTGCTGTGATACACGTCTGCTGCTGAGCCCCCCAAACCTCACTGAGGTGGAACCAGGAAACAAAACGTGAGGAAACAGCAAGAAACCCAAAGGAAACAAAACGGGATGGGTGGGGATAATTAGCTTAAAGTGAATGCTCTGCACTGGCCTGTTGAGGCAGCATATGGGATGGCATATCCCATTTTCTCTTGGAGAACAAGAGGAAATACAGAGCAGCAAGGGACAATGCTGCCCTCAACCACTGGTGAAACAGCAAAGTTCTTCAAACAGTTATGTTTTCCTCAAGCTCTTCCATTACTACCAGCTTTCCCCCACAGCTCCTTAAAACTGATCAATAGTAAGCAATTATTAATCACTTAATCACTTGGAATCACTCTATCAAAACAAATAGTTTGTAAGCAATTCCTTTAAAGCTCATCTAAGAATTTCAGGAAGTTCACGTATTTGATGCCATACCAGTGAAGCCTAGTACAAAAAAACCACCATATGCAGTGCTACCAAAGACTAACATACAAAGTCTGACTGCTCAAAACGCACATTTAGACAAACATTAAAGTTACAGAGACATGGAAGTTCAAAAATATCAGACTTAAACTTGTCCAGTGCATTCCCTTGTGTCCAAGTAGTGGGAAGTTCTACAGGATCACATTTACTTTTCAACAAGACCTCCGATTCACCCAGTGCACTGGGGAGACATTGTTCAATGGGCAGAATACTGAATAGATGGGTGTTTTGTTTCCTAATTCTTTTGCCAAGATAGAACAGGCTTCAGAATGCCTGAGCACATGAAGAGGAAGGTCATGGCTGGGGGTACAGACGGGTATTTGGAAGGAGTTACTACGCTGGCACCACGTGTCCCAGGTTTTTCATCCTAAAATAGAAAACCTACAATTGTCTATCCTCAAAATGGTCCAATTCAGATATGTTATGGTAGGAAAAGCCACCCTAAATTCAGATTTAGTTATTTCAAAAGTCCCACCAAGCTCCCCAGTAGCGCCTCTCGTTGGTGTTCAGAACCTGAGGAACCTGCTGAATGCTTGTGACTGGACGCAGAGCAGGGAGGAGGGCACTGCTTGCACAAGCCAGTATCTTCCAAGATAACACCTGGATCTGGTTTCACCTTGTATAACCTGTATTAAAATAGTTTCAGATCTGTGCAGAATACAGCTTGGAAAGCTTTAGAGAGATTGGAACATAGAAGCTTCCACACAGGAAACTCATTAGCAGTGAAATTGTCCTAGTTCAAAGCAATAGATTTTGACATTTGTCTCCAAAAGCCTTGGCAAAGCAAAGGCACCACTGCGGTTACCCTTCCAAATGCTGTGTTACAGGAGCACTTCCTAAGCCAACTACAAGGCTGTATTTAACAGGAGCACATTAAACTATTTCATGTCTAGAGCGCTTTAGCAAATCTGTCCAAGTTTCAGAACAAAGATGTCAGAGGATCGTGCTAAAGGGCCACTTCCTTTTTCCTCTAACCTTAAAGCAAATGGGTTTCCAGGCAATGTAAGAGCTTACTGCTGGGGATCACAGAAGATAACAGCAGCACAAGGGAAAGGGCAATGGAATGTAGGTGACACCTACTCCATTCCATGCCGCAATACTTGTTCCACCTGAGCTTGCTCAGCAGGCTGGCTGAGCTCCATTTCCAGCACAGAAGTTTATTCATTAAAAGAAATGAAATAATAACAATAGTAGTAGTAGTTTTGCAGAAGTGCTTATTCAAAAAGATTTTGGTTTTTTTTTTATTTCTTAAGCAACCAATGAAATCTGAACACTGCATTTTCAGGACAGCACTACAAAGCTATTCAATCCAGATTTACTTTTATTGTCACCAGGAAGGACTGGGACATAGCCATATATCCATATAAATGCTAAAAAATGGACTGGTTCTGCCTGAAAGATAAGAAACTGTACTTATTTTTCCCCCAGTTCAGCAACCATTCCATAACACACAGTTACCATTCAACACCACCTCTTATTATGGCAGCTTTTCCAATTACCACCAAGACTTTAAAAGATCTTTAAGATAAATGAAATGCACTCACAGTTTTAAACTGACCCCCCAAATTATGTTGAAATTGTTTGAATAATTGCTTTAAACATTCATGGGACAAAGCCATTCTTGTTCACAACAGAGAATTGCTTCAGGGCTCGACAGGATTTTAGTCTGGAATAAAGAAGTCCCTGCACTGCTAATACAAAAAATACAGATACTCTATGACTGAGGGTTAGTCCCTTCATTTTGACTGACGATCAGAAGACACTTTAATGGCCATAATGCATTTTATAAGCAGCTGTGGAATTTTAAGTTGATTAAATTCCTGTTAATCTAATCTGTAGAAGCTGCTGACATGACATGTACAAATGCAAAGTTTCACTTGCCTTGCCCCTTCATCTAACTTGATCTGGTTTCTCGTATTCTCCACTCTTCTCTCTCCAGTCTTGAGTAAGACAGTGAAGAAAATTCCATTAGAGCTACTATATAGTTATTTGCCATGACTTCTACTAATTTGTAAGAGCATTTTCCTATTTCTGGAAAAAATTCAGAGGTCTGGTAAGAAAGCTGTGAAACCTTATGTCCTGTCTTCTCATCAGCTTCCCCATTATCCATTAGTTTGACACATTTAAATGAATCTGGGAAGTAGCCCAGTTTTTTTGTAGAGAAGGTTGGGCAGTATTATCACAGCCTGTTTTAATCTTCATCATTATTTCACCTAGTTCCTAGGTTACCATATTCTCCAAGCCAGGATCTGGAAATACTAGTTAAAAAGCTTCTATTAGAAAGGGACAAGTAAGTCTTGAGCCCTCAAAAACCTACACATAATTTTCTATGGAAATAACCCAGGGAATATCCTCCGAAGCTCTCTAATAGCATTCTCCTTACATTTTTAAGTCACAGAAAGGTAATAAATAATAAATGGCTAATATGCCATATCTGAATATGTTTATTACTAAATATACTACTGTAAGTAATACAGCCAAGACTGCAGGGACTCAGCTCTTCTATTAGAGCTCTAACTCCTCAGAACCTGAGCTGCTCCTGTAAAATACATTTAGTGTGATCATTATACTACTAAATAGATATAATTGTACAAGATTTCTCTTTTGGAAATGCAACTCCTTTCCCAAGAAAGCTGCCTTGGTCTATTACTATTAACAATTCCATCTTTCAGCCAAAATTTCTCAATTCTAAACCTTCCAATACCCCCAAACTGCAAAGGTTTTTTGAGTTTTGCATGTGGTTTGTTAGTATGCGGCTTGGAATTCAGTTGTTTTCATACAGACCAATGGTCCTGTGCTCTCTATAGTTTTGTGGCTAAATCCTCCTGAGCTTCACAAATTAGATGTTCCCTTTTTAATTTTCAGGAACAAAGGCATCATAGTTTTCCAGAATTATTCCACTTGTCAAACCTTTCCAGTGTACATGACCTAACCCATAAACCATGGGTTGAAAATGCTCAAAAACTGACACAAGTGGATAATCATTTCAAATCCTCATATATGTCTATTAGCTACTCAAGTGTTCTTTCAACAGCTTGACAAATTTATTCATCAATTTAGAAAGTCATTTTAGTTCTCAAATTATGAAAGATACTTAAAGAGTTGAAAATTCAAAAGCTTTTATAGTTGCAAAGGTTTCTTCACCCCGATAATAATCACAGAATGGTTTGGGTTGGAAAAGCCCTTAAGATCATCTAGTTCCAACCCCCTGCCATGGGCCGGGACACCTCACACTAGAAAAGCAACGTTATTTTAACCTTTCTTCCAGAAGAAAGACTGAAATAAAGAAGCTGATTACTTGTGTCAGCCCTCAGCAACATCCCTGGGAAACTCTGTAAGTCACTGCAGCTATGAGAGAAAAACTCTAAACACAATAAAATGCACACAAAGAAATAACTTCAAAGACAATATTCTGCATGTGGATTTTTCTCAAGGTCTTGTTGTAAGTTTCTTTGTTGTAAGCAAGGACAGAATTCACTACAAAACCTACCAGTGAAGTCCTTTCCTGCAAAAGCTGGAAATCAGCGTTGTTAGTAATGTGGCATCAAGACCTAGACAAATCTACTGGAAAGAGCTAAAAAAAGAAGAGACATCAGTGTGAAATTCTTCTGCCAAGAAACAGATTTTATTGTTATATCTATTTTTAGGCCCCACTTTCAACACCCTTCATTCATTAAAGGACCTGCTGCTCAAAACCGCCTCTAATAAATTATGTGCATTCAAGACTCTCAAAGAAGTGTCAAAACATCCTTACCTACTATGTTTGCTTGAATTAATAGAAGAGGCTTGAGTGTTACTTCCATCCCTGGCAGTGCTCAAGGCCAGGTTGGACACAGGGGCTTGGAGCAACCTGCTCTAGTGGAAGGTGTCCCTGCCCGTGGCAGGGGTTTGGAACTGGATGAGTTTTAAGATCCTTCCCAAACCAAACCATTCTGGGATTCTGTGGTTCTTCGAAACTTCCTTGAAAAACCTAAAAGAACTGAGGTGAGCCAACATTTGTTACTAAGCACCTAAGAAAGGTTAGGAACCATAGGGCTTGCTTCAGCAACCCTTCTGAACTCAGGTAGGTGTTCTGGTAGAAGCACTGCCAGTTCTCCATGGGAATGCATTAATGGCAACATCCTGCAGCCTTCATGTGATGTTTGCCTGGCTGCTTGTAAAGCAGTAACTATCCAGTGTGAAGGGTCTCCTTGTGCCTCAAGCTCCCATCCTTCTTGGGCAGCAGAGGACTGCATTGGCTAAAATCCACTGAGGCTCTATCTGGTAACACACCCCTCCACACTCCTGAAGTCCTTTCCTGCCTAAGATTCAGTAAGCATTGAGTGTAAGACAGCAAGCATTCTTCAGAAAGAACTATTGAGAACTGATACCAAGAAGCTAGCACTGGCAAAGAAAACTTCCCTACTTGTCATCTGTTTTAAGCTGATCTCCAGCTGCCCTGTCATCTTGAGTTAGAAAGGAATAGTAAGTATACTGTTAGGTTTTCCTCCATGCAGTAGGAAAGAAGATAGGAGACAAGAGTTACAGCACCGGTCAAAAAGAATTTATGCTGAGCAAGTATTGAGACACTGAAGAAAAGAGAATTACTATTTGGAAAATAACAAGGAAGAAATTTTTTATGATGAGGGTGGTAAAACACTGGCACAGGTTGCCCAGAGAGGTGGTGGATGCCACATCCCTTGAAAATTCAAGGTCAGGTTTGATGCTGCTCTGAACAACCTGATGTACTTGAAAATGTTGCTCCTCATTGCAGGAGGGTTGGACTAATGGACCTTTAAAGGCCCATTTCAACCCAAACCATTTTGTGATGGTATTCTGTGACTGAATTCAAGAAATAACTGGAATAACAGTGCCCTCTGGTTTTGTCAAAAAAATACCAAACCAACTCCAAAACACTTCAATTTCCTCAAACATTTTCTCTAGCAAACATATCAATAGATGATTTTTTTTTAACGCTCGTGCCAGTTAAGGGTAGTCTTAACTACTTAGCACAAATTAATTACTCAATAAACAACTTTAAAGTACTTGGATAGCTTGAATCAAATAAATCACACAGAAAAAACAGTCCAAAACCTTAAGATGAGTCTCAAAGGAGTAACACCAATTCCTATAATGTTGGCAATTAGATTTCTTTTAAACATAACTTTCTTTAGTCTTAAATTACTTAAACACACTGGTATTTACCATTAAACACCCAACAGCTTCATTCCATTAAATGCATATTACTTCACTGCTATTAAAAATGTCTACAAATCCATAAACCTGCCCAAGTTACTATTTTATCACCTAGTTTATCATGGTAGCTTATCACCTGGTAGCACATCAACATGACCAGGTCTCCTGGATTTCCCTCTCTCTGATCACAATGCAAAACTGTTGTGCTTACAGAAATATCTCTATTTAAAATGATCTGAATCCTATTTTGCTGAAGCTACTTCCACCAACTAAGCACAAGAACATTAGTTTCCAGGGAGCAGTCATCTTGTCCTCCTGGAACAACACTAGGCAGTGGTCTTCACCCAGCATCAGTTAAGGATTTTACTGCAGTCGTTCTCCCAGATATGACATCCAGCAATGACTGAAAATGAAATTCTCAAGTTTTTAAGTTCAGAATTTCCCTTATAAAAGGCCATTGAGAACCTACTTCATGTGATAAACACAATTTTGATAACATCATGAGTCATCAGTCTATCCAACAGTACCCTTCAGTCACCACAAGGAATTATCTCATACCAACTCATAATCTCTCTTTATTTTGCACTGCCAAAACATCGTTTGTTTTAACACGGCAAGGCTACCTCTTGGTATGATTTAGGCAAGGTCACTTCTAGTTTACCACTAGGTATGGGGTCAGTAAATGAAAACAGTATCTGGGGACAGCAAGGAGAGAATGAATGGCTCATGGAATACCTGACAGGTGTATCTCTTCTGAAGAGAAGTGTCTGACCAAAGTTACAAGACTGCTGTTAATTCCTCCCCTTATCCAGAAGAACTTACCCTGCTATGCTCACTGCAGCACACAACCATACTGCCAAAGGGACAGAGAAATGGCTATTGAGCCTAGTGCATTCAGTCATGCTACAAAAGGTACCACCCACCTCATTTACCATTTTTGATCTTTACTATACCCATGTGCACTTCACACAAATAAGATTAAACTCATGTGTGAATGCCCATGATTCAGTGTATTGGGCTTGAAGTGCATCAACACAGCAAACAGGACTACAGCACTACAGAGAATGGCTCAAAGTTGAGCATAAAGTATTTATTGGTTCACTTTGCTACTTGCAAATACCCACTAAAGAAAGGTAAAGCCACCAAAACCCATGTGGGTTATCACTAGTGCTGAAGACTTTGGATAGAGTTGGATAAAACCAACCAAAAATCTACCTGTTTGAGCACAACAGTGCCCAAAACAGCCTAACCACAAACAGAAACAACCAAATTAACAGTAAAAGCAGGCCTTGCACAAGATGCAATGAAGTGCAGTTGAGTACAAAAGATGCAAGTTCTCAAATATTAGCTATACACAAGTTTTTTTGTATTTATAATGATTTTTAAAGTATTTTTTCTCCTTTGGATGCACACCAGACAATGCTGGTTCTGCCAGGGAAAAGGGATCAGCAATTCAGCAGTTGTGTAAGTACCAACTCAGCCACTGAATCTGTCAAATCTTCCTTATATAGTTTCCATTTAAAAAGTAAAAGACTTCATTTATTTCTTAATACTGTCTACCATTTCCTGGTTTTCACTGCTCTTCCTCCATCATCTCAAACCAGCCTGTAAGCTACCTTCATCATCACAACTATCATACAATCGCAGGCTGGTTTGGGTTGGAAGGGACCTTAAAGCTCACCCAGATCCAAGCCCCTGCCACGGACACCTTCCACTAGAGCAGGTTGCTCCAAGCCCCATCCAATCCTGCAACGATTTTGCAACACAGACTTACCTCAAGTTTAAGACCCATACATCTTGCTGTGGCAAAAGTAACAGATATCAGGATTTACACACAGCTAGTGTTATTTAAAATATTATTTAATCTTATGCTCCTGTAAAGATTATAGAATATTGAGCCATAGATACAAATGATTCTGTGATTCTATGATTCCAGGCTGGATCCAGGACTGCTTTGAAGGAAAAGGCATATGGATGCAGGCAGACACTGAAAAGAATTTATTTCGGGTATGGATTCATGTTGCAGCTGAGCTGAAGTACTGGCACCCTCCTTCATCCTTCTCTCCTCAACTCAATCCAGCTCTGAGCCCATCTGGCTGAGCCAGTTCAACCCACTGAATTGCTTAAGAAAGAAAAATTAACTTTCTCTCCTATGAAATTGCTACCACTGTACCACCAGCAGACGGGAACCAGATGTCAACCAAGGTAAACTTTGGGGACAGGAATTCCCCTTTTGGGCAATGGCTTCTTCTTTAGTTCAGCCACCTGGTCAAACAACCCCCTGCCTAGAGTCTGGGGACAGATGGAGACCCCTTTCAGCTCCTTTGTGTCAACAGCAGGAAAGCAGAGAAGCCAGGCAAGCACAACATGCCCAGTGTAAAAACTGAGAGGCCCCTGTGTGCCACATCGGAGACAGAAAGAATGACCTCCTGCAGCAGCAGAGGTCATCAACCCAAACTTCATCAGAAAACCACGACACAAAGGACAATAGGGCAGAAAGGGAAGTAGCAAGATCACAGTGTTATATTCTTTTCCAGCTTGAAGGCTGGAAAAGCTTTTCCAGGCTGGGGAAGACTGGATGGAGCAGTCCTGAGGAGAAGGACTTGGGACTGTTGAGTGAGGAGAAGCTCCCCATGACCCAGCTTCAGTGTGCACTTGAGCCCAAACCCACCCCCATGTGCTGGGCTGCATACCCAGAGTGTGAGCAGCGGGTCAGGAAGGGGATTCTCCCCCTCTACTGCACTCTGGGGAGACCACCCGAGGGGATTCTCCCCCTCTACTGCACTCTGGGGAGACCACCCGCTGCAGTCCTGATCCAGCTCTGGGGAACAGCACAAGAGGGACGTGGAGCTATTGGAGCAAGGCCAGAGGAGGCCACGGAGCTGCTGCGAGGGCTGGAGCAGCTCTGCTCTGGAGCCAAGCTGAGAGAGCTGGGCTGGGTCAGCCTGGAGAAGAGAAGGCTCCTCAAGGGGACACCTTAGAGCAGCTCCAGTGCCTAAAGGGGTTATAAGGAAGCTGTATTTCCTTTAATTTTCTTCAAGTACAGGTTGCCATCATGCTCCTGTCCCTCAGCAGGATTTAACCTTCCTTGCCAAAGCAACACACAAAAGAATAACAAGGTTTAAAGACCAGGGCTCTGCCACAGAACAGCTGAAGTTGGAAAGAACATCTCAAGTGGGACCTAGTTGAAGGCCCTGCTCCTGCAGAGTCAGCTAGAGCAGGCTGCCCAGGATGACAGCTGAAGAATCATAGAATCCCAAGTCAGAAGAGACCTCAAGGATCATCTGATCCAACCTCTGTAGGTACATGACCTACACTAGATGTCCCAGCACCCAATCTTGTAAGTGTCCAGTGCTGGGGAATCCTCTACTGCACTGGGGAGATTATTCCAGTGGCTGGTTGTGCTCCTTGTGAAAGATTTTCCTCGTGTCCAACTGGAATTCCCCCAGGAATTAACCTGTGCCCACCCCCCCACACTCTTTTCCACTGTCTCCTTATTAAAAGGTGGGCTCCTCCTTCTTTGTAGACACTCTTTAAATAGAAATCCTGAAGGACTTTCTGACAGACTTTACCCATGGCTTGGCTAGACATTTTATCATTCCTGTTGCCATCCAAACCAGCAAGGACTTCAGGTATCTCCCAGGAACACATCGAGCTGTTACTCAAGTCTTCATCCACAATCTCAGACTACAACTACAGTGGACCAACTCAGTGAAGAATTGGTTCTGAAAGAGAGAGAGAGTATTTTACGTTTGTCGTGGTTCAAGCCCAGCCGGCAA
>NW_009943093.1:101664-112582 GCF_000696875.1 Nestor notabilis | reverse complement strand
GGGAACCGAAAGGAACCGAGTGCTGCTGCTGAGCGTCACCGTTTTTGAGCTGTGACAGCCTGCCAGGAGGGGAGCCAGGGGCTGGACAGCTTCTGCCTTCCCAGCAGGGCCAGGAACCTGCAGCTGAACTCCTTGGTCCCAACAGAAGTGTTGGATTTGGTCAGGTTTTAAACTGTAAATGTGATTAATCGTGGCTGGTGGTTCTGACCTCTGTGGTTTTCACCGGATGCCCGAAGAAGTTGTTGCAGTAATTGGCCTGTTCTGTGTGCAGCCCAGCTGGTCTCCATACGTCTGGTTACTTACGTTCATCCTTATAGTCTCACCCCTGATAACTGCTCTCCCATGTCCCAAGCCTGGTCACTGCTTCTCTTTGTGGGCAGCAGGCTCTGCTTGTGGCTGGTAGCCGAGCTCCTAAAGACCATGTAGCCATTGTGGTGGGCTTCTGTCATGCCCACACTTGCTTTCTGCACAGAAACCCTTTTTATCTGGTGGCCCTCAGGGCGATGCTGGGCTCCCTGCACTGCTGGAGTGGGTGAGCTGCCCAGCACACAGGTAGTCACAGCAGGCTGAGGCACACCATTTCTTCCTGTGTCTGTGACTGTGATCCTGGTTTATTTATTGCAACAACTGTTGTTGCATTCACATAGGGTCACTTCGGCATTGGATGCTTTCATTTCTTTCAGAGTCCTGTCACTGCGTAAAACACATCTGTAGTTTTAGGAAAGCCGCAGAGTGTGCAATGCTGTGCCTGGGTTTGGGAGAGGGGTTTTGGCAAAGGACAGATCTATGTTTGGATCACTTCTGAGGCTGGTCCCCAGCACTGTCATCTGTATCGCTTTCACAGCACACGTGGGCACCTATGTGCCCCTACAGACCCGTGTGTGTGTATGTCCCTAGGAGCATCCTGTGGCATCCTGCCCACCTTTCTGTCCCAGTCGGGTATGTGGGACTTCGGCCAGCACACTGGAGAAAGGATCACTGGTGTTTGTCAACCTTTACAGGAAAACAGATGGTTTTTAAGCCAAAGCTAAGACTGTAGCACATGCTGGAGTCTGGAAGGTAACTGTAAATCCTAGGTGTCATTTGCACAAATACATTTAGTTCCATTCATGAGGTGTTTTGCTTTCCACTGCCTCTACCTTTGTTTCAGAAACATGTAAATTCCGCTTGGATTCCTTTTTTCAAAACACCACAAACATGGCTGGGGGTGAGGGACTTCCAAATTACATGTGACATAAAGGGAATAAGGAGGATTCTGGATGCTCCATGGAGTAGGAATCCATGGATGTTTGCCATTTATGTGCTGTTAGTGGGAAACTCTGAAGAGACTAGATACACCAGGAGAACAGTAATGATATTTGCAGCCTCTTACTTGAGATCTGCTGCTCAGATCAGACCTCTCGGCTTTCTTCTGGCCCAACACATGAGACCCCCCACACTGGGTCATGTTTCAGGCATGAACCTTATGTGTAGAGTCATTTGGTGGTTAAATGTCCTGTCATGCAAAGGGGAATGGGCTCTGTGGCAAGGGTGTTGCAGGAGTGGGAGGCGATGCTGGCTGGCTGGCTCCTTCCAGGGCAGAAACCTGCAAGATGCCCCTGCCTCTCTGAAGAGGCTTTCCCTGGTTTGTCTGGGCACTGGTGGGACTGCACCTCCAACACTGGTGTTCAGTTCTGGGCCCCTCACTACAAGTGACACTGAGGTGCTGGAGTGGATCCAGAGAAGGGGAGCGGAGCAGGTGAAGGGTCTGGAGCACGAGTCTGATGAGGAACAGCTGAGGGAACTGAGGGTGTTTAGTCTGGAGAAGAGAAGGCTCAGGGGGGACCTTATCGCTCTCTACAACTACCTGAAGGCAGGTTGTAGTGAGGTGGGGGTCAGTCTCTTTTCCCAATTAACAAACAATAGGACAAGAGGTAACAGCCTCAAGCTGCGCCAGGGGAGGTTTAGACTGGATATTAGGAGCAATTTCTTCACAGAGAGGGTTTTCAGGCATTGGAACAGGCTGCCCAGGGCAGTGGTGGAATCACCATCCCCACAAGTGTTCACAAATTGTGTAGATGAGGCCTGCTGTGACATGGTTTAGTGGTGGACTTGGCAGTGCTGGGGTAATGGTTGGAATTGATGATCTTAAAGGTCTTTTCCAATCTAGGTGCAGACCTAGCTGAGAGTTCTTGAGGAGGCAGCCGTGGCAGAGATTCCCAGATTTGCTGTGGGTCAGCAATGGTGGCACACTTAGCCACCACTATAGCAAAGGTTTTGTTCACATTTACTGGCTGCTTACCAGTTCTCAAAATCATTACAAAATGCAACAAACCAGCTAAGACAGCCTGTGAGGTTGGGACGAGGCTGGGCTACCCTGTTGTGGCTTCCTCTGAGAATCAGTCAGGAGGACCATGGTGCAAGGGTGCGTGGTGGGAGCTCTGCACCGACATGGGTCAGGCTGTGTGCCCTTGGTGCTCTGTTTTAGAGCTGCCAGCGCAGTGTTTTTCATCTGCGCTGTCTCTAGGAGGAAGAAACCAAAGAAGAATTGGAGGCTTGTCCATGCAGAGACTGGCTGCTGGAGAACAACCCCCCTCCAGCCCTCCTGTTACTGTTGGCAGAGGAAAGGGAGAGCTCTGTGTCCTCTCCTGCCTTTCAACCAGAAGGAATGCATGTGCTTGGGGGCTTCCTGGCATGCTGTCTTGCCATGCTGATGGGTTTCATGACACCACTTTTAGCACCTGAGGATAGGTGTGAAAAGGGAGGAGGGAGGAGGAGGAGGAGGAGGTGGAGATGGTGGTGGTGTGAGTTAATACAAGACACAGTGGGAAGCAGCGGCAGGCAGTATTATTTCAGTGGTTTGAGCCAAAACTTTCTCTCTCTCTCTCTCTCATTAAATTACAACTAATGCAAGTAGCATTGTGAAGGAGGAATTTGGGAACTGTTGTTCATCATCCAATTGCTTGTAACGAATGTGCTGCTCAGTGTCATAGCCCATAGCTTAGCTGAGAAGTAATTCACTTGGTATTTGCAGGCATGACATGCATGCCATAGGAATTCCACTGTTAGCATTATTCCAGCATTAGCAAGGGGATATGAAAATAAATTATGAGCTATTGTTTCTCATTATTAAGTCCAGACTTTTTCGCTCATCTGTCTTTTTCCCTTCCTCTGTCTTTGGAAGGAGGGGTCTCGCCATTCCTTTCTCTTTTGGAGCAGGCAGGTTGTGCCTTTGCTCATCCTAGCTCCCCTTTCCCCTTCCAGACCAGCACCCTTTTGCTGCCTTCTCTGCTTGTCCCCTCCTGGGTTTGGAGATCAGCCACAGTAGTCTTTTACATTACTGTAGGATATCACTGCATTATGGTGCAATGTCAGAGAGGACCTCAGCATTTTGTTACGGGTCTACAAGGGAACCAAGCGCTGCTCTTCATGGTTGCACTGGCAGACTCAGAGTTCAGTGGCAGGTCAGCAGTTTGGTACTTCGAGGTTATCCACAAGCCTGAAGTAACAATTCTACTACTAAGAATTAAAAAAAAAAAAAAAAGAAAAGGGAAAGCTCTTGAGGCATCTGTCAATCAGGATGAGCAAAGCCAACCAGCTTCAGCTGGGACCTGCTGGCAGTGGCCACTGCTTAAAAGAAGTCCACAGGGACCGTTCCTGTGGGCTTTCCTGTATTACCTGCAGAGCTTTATACGTGTGGAGTTTAACTTTACAGGGGAGTGCTGTAGTTAAAGTATTATTTATCCCTACTTTCTACTGTGACCAAAGAAGAAAGCGCAGCTGTTTCAGAGGCCCCTATTTCTGAGATCAGTTCATGGGGCTGGTTTAAGCTGGCATGCAGACATCCACCTGCGCAAAATAAAAGACTTCTTTGGAAAACCAGTCTTAAATATCCCCATGACATCCCTGGACTGAGTCAGTACCAGCACTATACAGGATTCCTGAGCTCTTAATCTTATTCTTAATCAACTAACCCAAGCAGTCTTTCATGTCACTGAGTTGCTGCTCAGTCCGGTGGCCCCAGCCCGGCCCAGGACCCAGCATTGGTTGTTCAGCAGAAGGCCTGGCTGAGCTGAAGGCAGATGGCGGGGTAGGAGCCTGTGCTGATCCTACTACTATTAACTCTACCACTCCTCTGCACAGCAAGCTGCTCCTTTTGAACCTCAGCAGAACCATTTCTAAAAGCCCTGTGGCTCAGCCTTGTGTTGCAGAATAGCTCATTTCGTCAGGGAAAAAGATACCTTGGCAAACTTTCGAGTGTAAGCTGTCAGGGGTTACCTCAAGATGCTGGAAAAAGGAGCCATAGGCTTTGAGGGAAGAGCAGCAGCCAGCTGCAGGTGTTGCGTTCCCACCTGAGGGGGGATGTGTGAAAGCCATTGCTTTTTCCCCCCAGTGTTCTTTATTCATCCTCTCCCAGGAGCAGCGTACGCGCTGGAGTGTCTGTGGCATTGCTTTGAGCGTAATCACGGTTATGAAACCCAAAGCTGCTGGGTCGCTCTACTTGTCCCGCCCTTCACCGTGCTGCCAGCGTACCTTGGCACACAGCGGCCTGCAGCACATCGTGGTTGTACCGTGTGTCTCCTAAAACGTCTCAGGCCAGGTAACTCCATCTCCCCCATCGCTTGCACTCACTGACGTGCGTGCACAGCTCTCCCCAGTACGCTTCAGGGCAATTGCAGTGTCCCACATCTCGGAAGCAGGGAGCCTGTGTCCCTCTACCCAAGCTTCTCCACACAGCCTTCTCAGTGGCTGCCAACATACTTTCCACTGGGAAGCGGTACCTGTGCTCAGTTCTTGTCGGATTTTGCAACAGGCATAAATGGGTTGGTGGTGACACTGAGCGTGAAGCCATTATCTCACATTTACTTGTGATCTAAGAAAGCGATTTCAGTTCAGACCTCAAAGGGCAAGCTGCTGCGTGATTGAAAATTGTGCTACCAGCAGAAGCGTATGACCTCATGGTATGAAAAAGCAGGAGGAGATTAGCAGAGAAGTAAGCTTCTAAGGTACACAAATGTCCACAAAAACACCCTGTCTTAATAGAAGAGTCAGTTTGTCTGCGTAAGAGAAGGCTGGGGAAATGACTAATTTGCTTGTTCTGTTATACATGCAATTTGATTCAGTTGTTCCTTCTTTGATTCAAGCCCCCTCCTTCGCTTTCTGTACCCCCTACCTCGCTTTGGCTTTTTCTGCCTTTTAAGAGAAAGTGGGCGAGGGAGGGTGGAAGGGCTTAGTGAGGAAGGAGTTAAGGGAATGCTCAGTGGGGATTATAAAACAGCCAGGCACTTGGAAACAGTTAAGAAGAGAGAAACAGATCTGCCAGGAGGGAGTGTGGCACTGGAGCCGGTGGTTTATTTTCATGCCTCCCTACACAGCGATGCAGAAGGCTCTCCTACAATGGGGACAGAGGTAACAGCGGCGGGAGCGGGGTCACGGCCGGGGTGAGCGTGTCAAGGTTAAACGGGGAATGGAGTTCTGCAGCACCAAGTTGGCAAGCCTTCCCGCTGATCCTTACTGATGCGCTCTGCTCTGGATGTGGGTCATTCCCATTACGGGTTATGGCTGGCAGCAGGTAGCACCTACAGTAGCCCAAGGGCACGGCCTTGCCCTGGGGGCAAGCGTCCTCTTTGCATGCTGGACATAGGGGAGAGTGGTCTGTGCGCTTTTGGCATCACCCTGGAAAGGTGAACACAACAAACTTGTGCCTGCTCGAGCACGATGCCGTGGGCAGGTCTGTGGGAATGCCTGTGTGAGCGTGGCTGTGGGTGGGCATCTTGTGCAAGCCCACCTGGCCAGGAGGAGCCTTCTGTCGTGCTCTGGTGAGGCGGTCTTGAGTCACGAGGAGCTGGGTTTTTACTCACCCTGCGTTTGTGCCTCGGGAGCCCAGCGGAGACTTTCTGCGTGCAGTGTGAGGTACCAGGAGCCTCGATGAGGGCAGGGACTCTTGGTCCTGAGAAGGAAAGGCTAATACAGGCACATGGAGGTGATGTGACTTGACAGACCAGGTTACTGGCGGGGCTGCAGAGAGAATCGGGGTTGCTTCTTGCTTCCCCCATTGTGTTTTCCACATGCATGTGCTTGGGGCAGTAGCTAACTGCTTGCCATCCTGAGGGACACTGCTGCTGCGATGGTGAGTGAAGAAGTGACCTGGATGCAGGCCCTGCCGACGCCTCCTGGCTCTTCAGCACCGTGCATAAAGTGCCGTGGTGTTTGCAGCCGCGTGGCAGTGGGAGCGTGCGTGGCAGTGACCACAGGGGAGTACTGCACGTGTGCCAATGCAGAGACCCATTTTTCTCGGGGAAGAAAACATGCAACTGCTGAAGCCAAAGTGTGAGGAGAGAAGGGTTAGTCACTCTGCAAGTGTCTTGGGCTCGTGGAGGAAATAACAGGAGTTTGCTGACTAATGCTGATGATGTTCAAGGAGTAAATGAGAAATACAGAGGGAAAACCCTCTGTTTCTGAATTTGGAAGGGAAAAAAAAGAGAGGGGGGGAAGGAGATAAAAAAAGGAAGATGTACAGAGTTACTAATCAGCCCCCAAAGTCTCTGACCTATATCTCCCTCCCTTCCCTGGAGCCATTCTTGAAATGAAAAATTAATAGAGAACAACCAGGTTTTACCTCCAGGGTACCCTTACAGGCTGCCACGTACTGCAGGCTGAGACCAGCAGATAGGACTTCGGTGTCCCTCAGCATGATCCAGAAAGCGGAGTAGTCTCAGTCCAGGGTGTTGTGAGGACATCCAGAGAGCCTGAAATCAAGAAGGTAATCTCTTCTCTGGGAAAGCTGGTCTCTGGCTTCAGGTGGTTGGGAAGAGGATGTTGGGCCAAAACTCTAGGTTAAAGTAGACCAGTAAAGAAGAATAGTCCTTGAAGTTACAGTAATTTTATCAGGGGAAATAGAGGCAAGAAGGAAAAAAAAAAAAAAGTATATCAGGTCATTAGCCCTCTGAGGGCCAAGTTCATTGTGTCTATAGAATATTCCTCCCTCTCTTCCCATTTTTAGTTTTTTTAATGAGAAAAGTGAATCCTTATTTAAGAAGCTAAAACCTAGGGTTGTGGGTCAAAAAGTTTCATTTCCTCTTGACCCACAAGAGGAAATGCGGGTTCTTTACTGCTGCTGCATTGCACTTTAAGCTTGAGCAAGTCACTTTACTTTCTTCTGGCTCCATCTTTGTCTCTATAGGATGTGGATTGTGGTACCCTTGGCAAAGCATTTTCAACCTCTAAATAAAAGAAAGGAAGGACTACATTTTCCAAGATGACCAAGGCCTGGGCATCATGACAACAGCCATGTGCAATGCAGGAGGAGGAAGGCTGGTGCTGGGCGGGAGTTCTGCCTGGATTGGAATAGGCTCTGTGCCCATGAGGCATGCTCACAGCCTTGGCCACTGCTGGATTCATCCTCCTATGTGGCATGGTAGGGATGGGAGCATGCAGCCATGGAGTGCTGTGAGAAGAGGTGCTGTCACCCATGGTTGCAGCAGAGGTAGGCTAGCTTTTAGGGGATCTGAGCATTTGTGAAAAGCTGGTGCTTTACCATCTCCTCATGATGGATAACCTCAACTTAGGTGCCCAGGATCACTAGCCATATTTAATGTATAGGTCTGGATATACCATGTTGTCTTGGTTGTGCTCCTTCAGAGACTGGCTCCTTACGTGTTTGCAAGATACCTCACATACTGCTATCTTTTGTGATAAATATCCTCCATGACCCTGAAGGGCCAGAAGCTGAGCTATCCAGCCTGTCTCTGCATGGGCTTCTGCCTCACCAATATTAGGATGCCTTATGCAGCTTGAGAAACTAGGTTATATAGCAGCTTTAATGGGGCTTTTTTCCAGACACTGATTGACCTGATTCCTCAGACCAGCTGTTTTATTTATTAAGTGAACTCGGAGGAAAAGAATGCATTTCCTTTATAAATTTGATTCATTGTGGAAAACGTTTAAACTATTCTTTTTGTTTGGTTGAGGGTTTTTTCTTTTTTTTTTTTTCTTTTTTTTCCATAAACTGATGTGGAGCTCTTCATATTGATTTTGGAAATATTAATTTATACAATAGGAATGAGGAAGATTTGCCTCTCCATCTAATCCTGTTTCTAGAGAGAGATTTACTTAATGTGTAGTGTAATTTGTCTAATGTGCAACTTTGTAAGTAGAGTGTACCCAGATCCAGTAGGAACAGTGGGTACGATAAAAGAGAGCACTGTAGTGCAGTGCTGTAAATCCCTCTGTAATTAAAAATACTAAATTAGTCAATGTTAGTGCAGTCAGGAGACATCGCTAGCTGAAAAGCAGGGATGTATGGCAAGAATTTTCAGTGCAGGACAGAGAAACTGGGTCTGTGTTCATCTCTCTGTTCGTGTGGTATGTGTCTAGGGGAGGGACAGTTTATAACATCATTGCCAGGAATACAGCTTGGGTGGCAAAGAGGAATCATTGGGAGTTATCCCAGCGTTGTCCTTGCATGTTCACAAGCTGATGGAGGAACTAGTTCTCCTGCTAACTCCCACATCGTCTCACTCTGTTTCCTTCCCAGTCCTGTGTGCTAGTGGACAGTTGCAAGGTTGGATTTTACGCTTCTACAGAAGTGTCTCTAAAAATACTTTATTGCTCTGAGAAAGGCTGGCACCAGCAACTGGTTGATTTATTTCCCTCCACCCTTGTTGTCTTTTTGTCTGCCTGTCTTTCTTTCCTGGTGTCAACACAGATAAATCACTGCCTGAAATTTTCAGGTGGGCCTTTTCTTTGGGATTTTGTGAATTTCCCTGTAAATAATCAGGAGAAGGATCAGTTTGTACCAATGTAAGATTCACTACCTCTGAGTACTGTCCATCTGCCAACTCTATATCCAGCTTATGACCAGTGCTGCCTACGGTGCCTGACACTTACCTTACTTTCTCTTTCAGAGAGAACAGGAGAGACAGGAGGGACTTAAGCTCTAAGCAAAAGTTGCTATGTGGAATTGAGTAACATGACTTTGTTGTGCATTAAGATTAACAATAAATTAATCTTGTTTGTCTGAACAGAACCAGGATATGAAACAAAGCGTAAGTTACAGGTTGCATTTAAGTTTGACTTGGTTCAGTTAGTGTAACATCTGGCCTGTGTGGTTTCTTCAACAGTTGGATAATACCACCCAAGAGAAAGAAAAGTGTATTTCGTGACAATGGCCTGCTATTGAGGCCATCCAACAGCTTCTCCATTTTAAGACCCTCTTTTTGGTTGTTCACAGCTTTACTAAACTTAAACGCTCTGGGCAAAAATCTTCCATCCCGGCTACATGCCTCAGAATATATATTTAGAAAATGTTTTTTAATACCTCAATTGAAATTTTTGATGCATGTTAGATATAACAAATGTACAAAGAAATGAGAAAGCAAACCCCTGCCTTAACAACTCAATAGAACTTGCGTGGTATCTATGTCAGAGGCACCACTTCTGCTGTCTCCAAGATCATCAGCCCAAACTTGGCCAAGTTTTAAGCCTTAAAAATCCCTGTTGTCACCACATCTTCAGCAGCCAAAGCATATCTCTGAAGGATTTGGACCTAAGAGTTTCAATTAGGCATTTAAAATCAGTGGAAGCTTTTCATGTTAATCTCTCTGTGCCTCAGCTCCCTGCCCATGGCATATGGATAATACAGTGTCTTACTTTATGAGTGCATTGTGAAAATACATTCCTTTCTGTTTGTGAAACATTCAGTTACTCTAATGATGCCTACTGTAGGAAAGCCTGTGAGTAAATTACTAATTCCATCTGCAGAGCAGAGTGTGGCAGGTACCTGGTAAACAAGGCTTGGGGCCACACCTCGAACAGTGCAGAGGAGATGAAATAGTGACTAGCTGCTCGCTAGGTGAGCTCTGTGTATCCTGCTGTACTGGGTGAGGCCAAGGTCCTGTAGAAAAATAGCCTGTGATTATGTGATTAACCGCTCTGCCACAGTACACAGGCAAGAAAGAGGGCCAAAGGAAGGTTGCACAGGCAGTCATAAAGCTGAGGTTTCCTAAGCCTTGCATTCTTGATTTGCAGCTTTAAATAGCCTTGCATTCACCTTTTCCTGTTTTCTGCATAGTTGTCTATCATGTGGAGCGGGCATGAGGAATAATAAACAGCCATTGCTCCTGGAAGAAGAGACAGGGAAAATCCTGGTGCGATCCGTCATCAGAGAGGGAAATTCACGGTGAAGCCTTGCATCCAGGCACTGCATGTAGGAGCATGTGTGACCCTTGAGGGTCATGAATGGAGAAAAAAGCAAAGAAACTGATGTCTTTATTTATTTATTTATTTATTTTTATCCCCTTCTGACAACTGTTTATGCTGGTTTTCGATGATAATGCTGTGTACCATTAAACAGCAATGCTACAAACCAGCAGACTTTTAAAGAAGCACAAGATCATCCCATTGCTCTTTGCTGTGGGTCTTGTGGGAAGGTGTTTCCTGGTTTTATCCTGGGTACTCACAGTTCTATTTGCTCCCCCTCCTGGGTCCTGCCTTGCGGGACATGAACGAGTACGTCATCTTTAAGCTTGGGAAAATGATCCAGCCACGACTCACAGGCAGAATCACCCCCAAACCCCTCTGCTTTTGTTAACTTTCTTATATTTTGCTTTTCTACCCATATGTGTTTCCTCAGATAGAAGGAAGTAGTGTTGCCTGAAGCCTGTTACTAGTTCAGAGTTCTCTGTGGGCAGTAGCAAGGGGGGGGAGGAGGCTCTGATTGAAGGTTTGAAGTTAAAATCATGATCATGCCACTGATGAGCAAGCTACTGGATGACTTCAGCAGAAGTTTGCCCATGTCCTAGTAGTATCGGGTGTTTCTTCTGCACTAAGTTAGGATGGGAGTAAGCTGGTCACTCCAACACTGCAGAGGAGGTTGGAGTGGAGAGCAATGATTGCCATGAGCCAGGAGCTATGAAGTGCAAGAACATTGTATAGAGAT